>NC_142577.1:21640000-21940000 GCF_041283825.1 Pyrus communis | reverse complement strand
AACCCAGCTCTTCTGAACGCTGTGTTACCACAGTTGCATTCAATCAAAATGCAGGGTAAGTTCAGAAATAATTTCCAAGGAAATGTGATTCAAAACAACTAATTCTCACAAATTTACTGTGTCTATCAGATTAACAAATGAATGAGATAAACAAACCTCCATATAGTCAACCGTGACATGACCAGTTCCCTGATCATCCCATTTTCCATCCTCACTCAGACGGTAAACCTTAACACGCTGAGATACGAAAAAAGAAAAATTAGACCAACAACTTCAACTACATGCTATATACCAACATCATTAATGCAAATTCAAACTATAAGATGGCCATGGAGCAGATACATTATTTTGAAATCTTAAAAAGTTATGGACATTAACTTTCTTTGATTCCAATATTAGAAGGAAAAAAAGGCATGGTTTCACAATCGTAAACGCAATTTAAGAGGAAACGAAAAGGCAAACACAGGTAACAGACTATTATACTGAACAAAGATGTGAATAAAGTAACATGTTCACATTAAACATAAGAGATCCTCATAAAAATTTAACACACTCATCAACACAAAATTAATTATTGTAATTGAAAGTGTAAATGTACATACAACTTGCTTACAGCTACCTCATGTTATTACACAGACATTATCACAGCAAATCGTGCAAATACGCTACACAAGCAATGCAATGTACCCTAAGTCTCCATAACACTGAGTTGAACACAGCATCTCTCTGCTCACATTTGATACTATTCTTCATTAGAAAAGATTAACTAAAAATAATAGCTCAACGTTGATATTAAACCCAGCACATCCTAGTTCTCTAATGGAAATAGCGAGTTTATATAGTGCAAGCATTATGAACTCTCTCTGAAATAGAGAGATAAAGAAACACTCCCCTAAGACCAAATCAATTATCAAGACGCTCTTATGATCAGATTAACACTGACAGAAACAGTACAATGCAGGAGCCAAAGAATGAACTACATCTCAGACACACCTACATAACGCTACCACTCCCTTCACCAAAAAGGCTGAACATGAATTGTAAGTTGTGATGATTTTCCAGAATAACAATGAAGACGATGAGCATATAGGAGCATTTAGCACAGTGAACTCATTTCTGTTTCAGGAGGATCCTTTTCTATATTTTGATTGTTAGATTTGAATTTTATTAGACATAGTGTTTTTATGAAGTTATAACTGATGTTTTGCATACTCGCCATCTAAGTTTAGATAAATTTTTTGCATCACGCCTGCCATGTCATTTCATAAATTTTTTAAGATTTTCCAAGAAAACATTTCCATATTTGTGTTGGTTCTTAGCACATAAATAAGCAAAGGTCTAATTTTACAATGCCATAAATAGATAATTACCAAAGTCGAGTTTACTGCATATGTGAGACTCTAAAAACTAGCAAACACATACAAAATATAAAAAAGTGAGCATAAATCAGAAACAAATAAAGTTAAAGGATATGGTGATAGTCCAACTTTCCACTTTTCTTAACATGATAAATAGGGTTAAGGAATTAAATTTCAATATACCGTCACAATTATTGTCACTTATTCAATGCAGTTGTTGAAGATTAGAAAAAGAAATTGTTAGGGAGACCACATTATTAATCACGTCATTTGACATCATTTAACTGAAAACAAGGGGTCAATTATGGGAAATATAAAGGTCCAAAAGCTAGGAATCTAGCCCAATGAAATAGGTATTGTAGATGTCATTAAAAAAAATAGAAAACAACAAATGTCTTAGAACGGTTGTTATTTCACACTACGTCAGCTACCTATCGCCGTACAAGGAAATTTTCTAAGGAAGACCAATACTTCAGCAAAAACAAAATGACAACAATCTTCCAAATTTCACCATTGTCAATTAGAGACAGCATCAGTATCAGAAACACCATCACCAAATTAAACTCGGTGCCCACCTTTCAAGTTCCAGAAAGTTAACTAGCTTAGGAATGTGAACTTTTGCATGGAGCTCAAACAAGCTGTGTACAACAGAAGATTTCAAATAAAACACTCAGAAAGTCCCACTAAACTACTTCCTGTGATAAATAAACTAAACTCATCCTCCTCCAACTTATAAAAAAGCAGTATCTACCACATCCTTCGACCCAAAGCAGTACCTTTTTGCACACTTCAAAAACATAGCTTCCCCTCAAATGATCAAAAGATACTTATGCTACTTACCCACACCGCCCAAACAGTAGTTATTTGCCTTTGCAGTGAAGAACACTTTCCTTACTATTAACAGAATAGAAACCAAGTAGTGCTAAGAAAGTTAGCCTGTTTACTAACTCTCTTGTTAACCGGTGTCACACACAGTGCAACAGCTCTTAGAGCTCCAACCAGCTAATTTGATATGTACAACACTTTAAAAACTTAGACAGCTCGAAGAACACAGGCAATATTTATTTTTGCACTGAAACCCTAACGGAAAAGCATTCAAAATGCTAACATTCCCAAACGAATATAATCAGCCTTCCACCCCCACCCCAAAAAAAAAAAAAAGAAAAGAAAAGAAATTGAACAGCTAACAAAAGTACGCAGAAAGCAAAACAAAGCATAAAATTGGGAGTGAATAAAATCAAGCTGAAACCTCAAAACCCGCAAATAACAAAGAAACAATTACTCACTGCCATTCTAGGTCAAAGTATCGAGCTTCCTAATTTTGCAGGGAAAGAAAAAGCAAACTCACCTGCATCGAATTCGAATTGACCGGCGCTTTATCTGGCGCGCCCATCGTAGCTCCAAAGTCTGCGATTCGAATTCGGAGCAAAAATTGAATAATTGGGCAAGAGACTGAATCGAACAGGAGAATTGGATTTAAGAAAATGTTAAATTAGGGTTTTGAGGGCGGGGGAAAAGAGAGATTGGGGAGGATAGAGGGGGTGATTAGGGTTCCCGGTGATCAGTAGAAAACCCTAACCGCCATTAACGTAGCAGTGTGACCTTCCGATTTTTCTCGCACTTTCTCTCTCTAGCGCGCTCACTCTCTCTCTCTCCGCTTTTTATTCTTTTGTGCGCAAGTGTCTCGGCCCCCGACCTTCGCCTTCGATAAGAGAAGGAAAGTGGGAAAACTATTACGCATGTTGGGATTTTGTGGTGTCCCCGTTATACCCCTGGATTTCGAGTGAAATTATAGGGGAGCCATTCACCGTTGGGTATGTATGTAAGGGTTTGGTGTATACGGAATAGAATGGGACGTGATGTAATCAAATGGAACGGAGGTTCTATGCTACATTTAGTATGTGGAGGTCAGAATGGGTTATTCTGCTCCGTGTTTGGTATGCGCATAACGGAATGAAATTAAAATTTAAATGACCAATGTACCATGTTCTGTTTGTTATTTGGTACAATGTTTATGGAATTTGGTGGAATGGGACGCTTTTTTTTATTGTTGATATTTCAATATATATATATGCTTATTTATAATATATTTGTTACAGTAACAGTTATTGTCACATCCCGGCCCGGGGTGGATCACTTCCTGAGCTCGCTTCACCACCGTAGCACGATATTGTCCGTTTTGGACGTACCATTCCCTCACGGTTTTGTTTTTTGGAACTCACGAGCAACTTCCCAGTGGGTCACCCATCATGAGATTGCTCTAACCCTCTTCTCGCTTAACTTCGGAGTTCTTACGAAACTCGAAGCCAGTGAGCTTCCAAAAAGCCTCGTGCTAGGTAGGGATGAGAATATACATATAAGGATCACTCCCCTGGGCGATGTAGGATGTCACAATCCATCCCCCTTAGGGGCCCGACGTCCTCGTCGGCATACCACGGCCAGGGTTAAGCTCTGATACCAAATTGTCACATCCCGGTCCGGGGCGAATCACTTCCCGGGCCCGCTCCACCACCGTAGCATAATATTGTCCGTTTTGGGCTTACCATTGCCTCACGGTTTTGTTTTTGGGAACTCACGAGCAACTTCCCAATGGGTTACCCATCATGGGATTGCTCTAGCCCCCTTCTCGCTTAACTTCGGAGTTCCTACGGAACCCGAAGCCAATGAGCTCCCAAAAGGCCTCGTGCTAGGTAGAGATGGAAATATATATTTAAGGATCACTCCCCTGGGTGATGTGGGATGTCACAATCCACCCCCCTTAGGGGCCAGACATCATCGTCGACACACCACGGCCACGGTTAGGCTCTGATACCAAATTGTCATATCCCAGCCCGGGCGGGACTACTTTCCGAGCCCGACTCTACCGTAGCACGATATTGTCCGCTTTGGGCCCCCAGCACACCCTCACGGTTTTCTTTCTAGGAACTCATACAAGAACTTCCCAATGGGTCACCCATCATGGGATTGCTCTTGTGCGCTACTCGCTTAACTTCAGAGTTCCCATGGAACCCGAAGCCAGTGAGCTCCCAAAAGGCCTCGTGCTAGGTAGGGATGAGAATATACATATAAGGATCACTCTCCTGGGCGATGTGGGATGTCACAGTTATGAATATCAATACGTATTTAAAAATGCAGTAGGTAACGAAGAATTTTGATATATTGATTACAAAGCAAATTGTGGTTGAAATTGATTGATTGTTAGATCCCACATTACTCAGAGAAGTGGATCCTCAATGCCGTATATGTACATGCCCACCTACATATAGCACAAGGCCTTTTGGGAGCTCAATGGCTTCGGAGTTCATCGAAACTCCGAAGTTAAGCGAGTTCGCGTGAGAGCAATTCCAGGATGGATGACCCACTGCGAAGTTCTCGTGTGAGTTCCCATAAACAAAACAGTGAGGGTGTGGTCGGGACCCAAAGCGAATAATATCGTGTTACGACCGAATCGAACTCGGGTCAGGATGTGACATTGATCTTGTAACCTAATAAAAAGACATTCTAGAACTTATAAATGTGCAAACAAGGGAAGATGCAATTGGGAAAAAGAAAAAGAGAAAATGAAATATCCCAACTTGAACATTTTTCTTGACTTATAAAAAATATTGACTTGCTAAAACAGTAATGAAAGCATCACATGTTAATACAGTTCATCCTACTTATAGCATCGCATATAGTTTATCCTACTTTACAAACCCCCAAAATGGTACATTTTAATGAAATATGGCTTGTGTGAATCATCCAAGATACACCAAATAAGTAACAGATTAGTATCTTTCACTAACTTCATTGCAACTCATAGCACCTGACATATAAGAAACGCCATGGCTTGAAGCTCATAAGGTAACCTCGTTTTTCCTTCCCCGAAAGTAAAACTTTCACCCAACTTCTTTATTTCAATAACTACTCTATCACAACCTGCATCATTTCTTCCTAATAGGTTTAGATAAAGTAGATGCACCAAGAGAAGGCCTCATATCCCTCATTTTCGAACCCCATGTTTTCCGTTACATATGTTGATTCAGCCATGTGGCTCAATCTTTCCCAAATACCATGGACAAGCGTGGATGCAACGAGAATGGCTTATTTAGTTAGTAAGTTGCATGAAGATGTTTCCACAATAAGAACCCGTAGAAAGCAAACCCAATGGTATCTAAACAACACTTTTTTTTCTTGTCATCCCAGCCAAACACACTGGTATTTAGCATGTTATATGCACTTTCATACTTGTCTTTCAAACGCTTCACTTTGTTTTGTACATGTTTCGCCTCTATACTAATGTTGAGAATCTTTCCCCATACCTTGAAGGCAATCATTAGGAAAATACTAGCTCTAAAACGGCTAGCCTCACACTTAGCTCCATCAATTATCATCTCCTCGGGGATGGTAAGCAATACATCTCCTCATGATTAGTTCAGCTTTGTGAGGAAGTCATATAATCTATCAAAGAAGTCAAATAATACATAAGTAACAATAACATCACTTAAAGAAAATTGTCATAAGAAACAAATCAAATTGTCTTTACATATCTTGTATGAGTTTAGTAATAGCAACATAAAAAAAAAATCAAAACAACAAAAAATAATTACAACAACAATCATCTTAACCAGTTTTCAATCCCTCATTTCTCTACAGTCATCATACATTGCTCTTGAAAGATCATCCCTCCATTGAGTCTATCTCTCGCTTGACTCAACGGTTTCACTTCAGGCTATTACTTTTGGTAAATCTTCGACTATAGGCAAGTCAGCAACTGTAAGCATTGTGTTTTCCTCAAGGTCAATATCTATATACATTTTGATAAAATTATGAAGCAAACTACATAATATGATTATTTGTCCCTAAATCCTGATTGGATAGAATGAATGACTCCGCAAGATAGCTCAACATTTTTAAAGGAGGCCAAAAAACCTGTCAATGACATTCTTAGAGCATCTACAATGGGAATCCCTTTAGGGACTCCGACCACCACTTTTGAGGACTCATTTATGAGCTTTAGAAGAATATTCGAGTTGTTAAAAGAATATTGTTTATAATGGAAATTCTTTATAGTATAATCCCTAATATAAAGACTAAAATATTAAAAAATTATTATTCATTTCATTGAAATATTGTAACCATTGATAAAAATAAAAAAACTATCTCTACCATTGATTTTTCAAGAATTTCAAAAAAAAAAAAAAAAAAAAAAAAGACAAATGAGAAGTTGCCCCACTTGGGTGGGTTCAAAAAACAAAGAAAAAAAAAACATAAAAAGCAGCACCATTCCCACTCAAAATTAATATGGAGTCCACTATTCGCGTCTCTATATGTAATCCTCATATTTGAGAATTCTTTTAAGGTATCCAGCGAGTCCCTATGTATTGAGATGCTTTGAGGTCGATTCCGGTCCATTAGAAGTTATTTTTCCCTATATTTAGGGACCATACGGTTGTAGAGATTCCATTTAGGGTCTCCATTAGAGATGCTCTTAGCATGTGAGTATTTCACATTAAAATATTTTTCTTGATTCTTAGGTGCACGTGAATCAAGGGTAGGGCCAATTAACCCTTAGAAAGGTCAGCTTCTAGGTTTTAAAAGACGCTAGTCAGGCCGTGGGAATGGCCTACCCCTAGGCGTCTATACGGGAGCCTAAGCGATTTCTTTTAATTTTGATTAAATTTTATTATATAAAATATAAATGAATGTCCAATTACACTTAAAAAATTGTGACAGCCCGTCCCGAAAGTTATCTTCGATGGCGTGGAATGATGATTTTGCCTTTGGACGTTAGTTGGTGTCTTGGGCGATTTGTTTTCTTTTGTTTTGGGTTGGCTGCCATCAGGACATACACACACCCACACACACCAAAACAAACCCCTGGACACTCCCTCTCTTTCCACTCTCTCAGATTTTCTTCCTTTTCCGTACAATTGTACGGACAACTTCGAAACTAACCTCTCCACTCACGGATCATGGTCATTGTTGGTATTTTTGGACTCATTTCAAGCTCAGGAGTTGAGCTATACCATTTTTAGGACGTGAAGCTGTCGGAAAACCCGAGAACCATAACCTCCGATTTGAGGTATTGTTCATGTACACATAATTGTGAAGTTTTTGGAAGATTCTAAGCTTATAGGAAGCTTTAGAACATCTTCATGATGCTCGGGGAATAATTTTGGAAGATTTTGGACATCAGAAAGCTCGGGTTGGTGAGTTGCAGAGGTGATCGAAATATCGAAGGATTTTCTGGCGAGTT
The DNA here is from genome assembly GCF_041283825.1 of Pyrus communis. Taxonomy (NCBI): domain Eukaryota; kingdom Viridiplantae; phylum Streptophyta; class Magnoliopsida; order Rosales; family Rosaceae; genus Pyrus; species Pyrus communis. Next base: position 21,932,404 of record NC_142577.1, on the reverse strand, counting down.
TTCGGGGGTTTTGGGTCACAAAAGTGAAACCGGCGAGAATTCGAGTTGCAGATGGTGACATTGATGGCAGCGACCGGCGAGGCTCACCGAAGAAGGAGGAGAATATTGTGTCAGAGTTGACGAAATATTATAACAGCGTCAGGTGAGACCTATCTCGAAGACGAGCGCAGTCACTCGAGGCTGGGAGGCTGCGACCTTTCCACTTACCAATGAGTGGGTCTTTTCCTTTTATCGTGTATATATATATATATATATGACTGATAATTCCACAAACGTTTACAAATTGAATTTCATATAATTTTTGTTAATGCTTTGGAGGACTAGTGTGAACTACAAATGGCTTGATCCCTGTTTAGGGTACGTAGGCAGTCTAACGAGACGTTAGATGCAGCCATACAATAAACGAGACTAAATATTTAAGATAATAGCCTTACTTGTGGAATTGAGCAGTGTGAGGGAGATTGGTGAAAAATGGGAGATTTAACCTTAGGTTTTGGTAGTTAAATGTTGGACATAAGTTAAGATGTGAAGAATCAAGAAATTGAGGTAAGGAAAGGTAAGTAGTGATAGTTAATTTAATTAGTGTCTATTTGGACTTATCACGTATGATTACTCTCGAAAGTAAATAGTTCAGGAGTGGGGTGTTACAGTTATGCATTTCATGTTATTTGTATATATGTATATATATTTGGAAATGTTTATAATATGGTTGAATTTCATATTTACATCATGGCATACTCATATATTTATTACCTAAACCTAATTATTGTGAATGCTTTGAAGTGTCAAATGACGCTGCAGACGCTCAGGTAAGATTCAGGTAAGTACATTTTGATGATAATGATGGTAATGAGTACGATTGTATTAAGATATGTTAGAGCTCATAAACCTGCACATTGGTGTTAGTGCTCCCGCCCGTGGCCAGGGCCTAGCTTTCACGTGATCGTTCACCTCCCGCACTATACGCTCTCCTTGGATCCAAGGTAGGTGACAGCCTGTCGTACAAACCACTTTAGGTGGTTCTGACTCGTAGGTGACTTGCGATACTTCGCACAGCCTTCACGTGATCATAACATTTAAGCGTATTTATTTACACTCAGCCTGTCGTATAGACCACTTTAGGTGGTTCCGACTTGTGTGCAGGAATTGATTGAGGAGCTATATGTGCTAGCAATGATTGTTGAGAGATTGGATGAGATATGAATAAGTCGTATAGGTCATTATAGGTGACTCCGACTTATATGTGTTAGCAATGATGATGAGATATGTGATGAGATATGAATAAGTCGTACAGGTCAGTATAGGTGACTCCGACTTATATACTAGCTATACATGATGATATATGTGATGATATGTGATGTGATATGTGCACAGTTGTACAGGTCACCATAGGCGATTCTGACTTGCATGCTAATATGGTTTATTAAGCACGTGATTCTTTGTATTGCCAATGAGATGCTGGATAGTGGTATACTTGCGGGTTTACTATTAGTATACTTTTGATTTCATACTTTTACGTAGTATGATTTGTTGGAAACTATACAGGCCTTTCGGCGAGGGGTTACTACATTTGATAATGGAAATGATTTTGAAAATCCTTGTTTCGATCACTCACTCACATTTTCTATTTATGCACCCCTCCAGGTACCAGCAGCAGAATTTCTGTATTGACGAAGATTTGTGGCACTTCCCAGTACATATGGCTTCTTTTGATGGTATAATCACTATCTTACCTTACTCTACTATACCTATGCTCTGTATCACGAGTGAAATGGGTCCAGACCCACTCACCGCGCACTCGTGTACTTAGGCATTTTAAGATTTTAATGTATTCACACTTTATACATTATCACACTTTATGGCTTCGTCACCTCGTTGGTGTTGGCCAACAAGCCTCGATTTGGGGTTCTAATGGATATTCCGGGTCGGGGTGTGTCAAAAATACATAATTGTATTGGGATACATAAATTGCAAAACAAAATGACATATAGATGATAAAGTATTAGAATAAAGTACTAGAACATATTAAAGTTATGGGAAACAAGTAGGGGTGGAAAATATTCCCGAAAATCCCGAACCGAACCGAAAAAATCCCGATCCCAAACCAAAAATTTCCCAAACCGAAATTCCCGAAATTTTTGGGATGCTATCCCGAACCAATCCCAAAATTTCGGTATGGGATTCGGGATTAGCTTCTCGATATTTCGGGAATCCCATACCAAACCAAAAATATATAATATTAATTATTATATATATATTATTCTTTTATAATTGATGCTAGTAGTTTCTAATTCATGCTCTTCAACCTGGAATGCCCTACACCTTGCATATCTTTCATGTTTTGTTTGATATTCATGTGGATTTTATTATTGCTGCTGCCATGGCTGATGATTTTAGAAGGCTTGATTAGTTTGTCTCTCAACATATTGCAAAAATGGTTTAATTAATTTGAATTTTGACTATGATAAAAACACTCAGGCATGCCAGTGTTCAATTAAATAGTAGTGTGAATGAAATGAAATTCCTAGTTCATGAATGTGTTCTTGAATTATATATTTGAAGAACAATTCATAATTTCATATTTCAATTTGGGATTCCCGATTTGTCCCAAAATCCCGAAAATATTTCGGGATTCTCGAAATTTGAGATTCCCGAAAATTTGGTTTGGGATTGGTCTTCAAATTCCCGTCCCGAAAAATTTTGGTTTGGGATTCGGGATACTAGTTTCGGTATGGTATCCCATACCGAACCACCCCTAGAAACAAGTAAATAATGAGTGTTCATCCAAAATTCAACAAGCCTCTTACAATTTATTGAAAAAATAAAATGCAAAATGAAAGTTATATATTTTGTGTCTAAGTGAGACTTGTGACCTAGGTGGGTGTCTAGGTGGGTTTAGGAGGGCACCTAGACAAGTATAAATAGTCTTTCTTAATTTTCAAACGCTGGGATTAATTGGGATAGTGATCAATCGTCTAGTTCTTCTAACATTTTGCTAAGTTTGTTTAGTTTGGACCATTCTCCCCTGGTAATTATTGAATTCCTTACTAATGTTTGCTTTAACTTTTAGTTTTTTTTTTTTTTTTTTGGATCAAACGATAGATTTTGTTAGATTAGATGTTAGATTAGTCACTGACAGATTTTGAACCCAAGGCCGTTATGCAAGAACTCAACATCATTTCACCATTGTGGTAAATGATCACTTGCACTTTAACTTTTAGGTAAAGTAGGTTAAGAATAGTCTATACATAATAACTTTTGGAATGATAATTATCAGTCTACTACATTGACATATTAAATTTATTTTAAACAGTTATGAGAAATAGTGAAAACACTGAAAAGAAAAACAATAGAGATATTGCACAATTAGAATAAATTAGAGATTATATATTAGTATTTAAGATATATATCGTTTGTGGATGTGTATTTTTTTCTCTATTTTGATGAAGTTCAAATTTTAAGCACTTATCATTTTTCATTAAAAGTAGGAGGATTTAGGTTTGCCTATACTTATGTGACTTAGTCAAATCTCTCACCTAATTGTGTAAAATAAAATATCTTTGTATAAAAAAAATAGAACTTATACATGTAAAATTGACCCCCCATGGCAAAACCTCAAACGCCGCTACTGACGTAAATTATGTCCCCACTCTTGTAAATGGTATTTAGTACTTCTACATGGTGCCATAAAATCTTCATCATCTGTATATCTAGCAACAACCAAATAGTATGCACATATATTAGTTAATAATACATTTTAGATGTCAACCAACAAAAGTAAGCAACAACACTAGGTACTTGTCTATCTTATCGGTTGGGACCTTGAGACCATTAGTTCTAGTCACAAAGTCACCACGAACTCTCAAATCAGTAGTTTATCCCTCCAAATAGGGCAACACATATACGAATTTCAAATCAAGTGTGCATACCCCTAACACATTAGTTACTATATGACCCTTCCTCATTCGAAACCTTGGTCTATCAACATCAGTCACAATAACCCCTTTGTATATTACCTCTAGCATTCCTAAACAACCTAAAAAAAACTTATACTTAATAATAAACATAAATAATTATGTTATATTTAATGTTTTTATTACAATGCTTACCTTAAAGCATCTCCATCACAATTTCGTGGACTCCTTTGGGACAGGGGTTGGTTTTGCAAAAAACACATCTTGCAAACCGAGTAACACATACAATACTCGGTGGACATATCGACCAATAGTTTCACCAAACTTAACAAATCTAACTAGAATTGTCCCCTTTTTTTTTTTTTTTTTTTTTTTTTTTTGTGGTAGTCTAATATGTTTATAAAAGTAGCTATTTGCTTCTCTATTGTAGCATGACCATCGTCTACCAATCCACCACGAGTTTTTAGTAAATTACATAAAACTGCAAATTATCCATTCACAGCTCCCACGAATAATTAGTCTCACTCACTCATGTGGAATGTGATACAATCTATCTCCTATCCCCTAACATGAAGTCTAACAATTGTCCTCTGCTTTAAACCACCTCTTTCCTTTTGTCTCCTTTGTGATTGTCTATACCACAACAATTATGCATCAGTAATATACACTTGTGCTAGTATAATCCAAATGCTCATAAAAATAAAGAAATGAGTCTCAAGTTCATCCATGCCTTCATATGCAACAAAACAAATATGTATGAGTGCATAAATCATTGAGGCTAATTAACTTTGATATTGGAAGTACAAAGGTGTGACATGTCATAATTATGAATTTATGAGACGAGCGACTTGCATGTGTAAAATTTTCAACATATACTCACCGATCAACCCGAGTAAGAATCAAAACAGTGCAAATGAGTGAGTGTACCAAATACCAACGAGCGAGATTCTTTTTTCGTGCTGAGGATGTCGTTGGCTTGGGGATGGTAGGTGGAGGCTTGGAGCAGTTTGCTGATGAACCTACTTTGAAGGAGGAAACGGCAAAGAGAAGGCGTTTTTGGGCGGCGGGTGATGTGCTTCAGACAACAGAGGCTACGAGAAGACAGATCAGATTAGGGTTTGTTTTTATGATTTAGGTAGTGGAATTATTGAAAAGGAGAAGGGGTATTTTTGTCTAGAAATGTATAATTTTGTGTTCCATGAGGTGGAACAAGTTTGTTTAGTAAGAGTGATACAAAAATTGGATTAAATTTCGTCCTAAGAACTGACGCGTCCCATCTATTTTATTGTACCAAACATATATGCTACCAAGAATAGTACAAATTTGTACGAAATATACAGTAGTTGAGTCAATCCGATTAGTCAGATACTTAAGTTACAAGTAACTAACATCACGAGTGAAACAATTCCGTACCATGTATAGGCAAAAACAATATGACAGAATCACTACCATCGTTTTCTCTCACACCACCAACTTGCCCCAAGAGAGGGTGATGAAATGGGGTCAAGTTAACTACGAAAACTTGGTTATACTTTTACTGGCAAAGTCCAACAACCTATAGCCACAGATTAGGCTCCGCTCGGCAAACCCCAACATGTTACCATGCCATTGCCAAGTAGCTCGCATCAAACTTCATGAGTGCCAGCGAAAAAATATAAATGGGTTAAAAACTATGGCAGATACAACGGTGTTGAGTCTGTTGTCAACCGAACAATGAAGAAAACGCTATGATCTAAAGAAAAGGGATTTTCTGAGCAAAACTGAACTGAAGATCCCTCTGCTGAGCTTGAAGCTTCAGTTCAACCAATTTCTACTGCTCAAGTAAACAAGCATACATTTTAACAGTACCTATACCTTGAAGCAAAAAGTTAAAATTACTTAGAACAATGGTTAATGGAAAAAGGAGCGAATCGAAATGGGCAGAACTTTTCTTGGAGAAAGGAGAGGGCAGATTAACGTTGAGGCCTGCCTGAGTGAGATATGTCTGCACTTCCTCCACGTACGAACTGAGCTCCCGGTATTCCTCTCCGCTCTGTCACCGCCGCAGATGACGATGATGCCGATGCTGTAGCCATTCCCTCCCTCTCTCTCACAGACTAGTTGCAATCACAGACATAGAAACGACTTGTAGTTGTGGATGCTTCAACAGTTCGACTCAGCTGAAAACAAGTGCAGAGAAAAAGAGATGGAGGAGGGAGACTCCAACGACGTCACTTTAGTTTAGCCTTTTGAGTCCAGTGTGGGACGGAGGGATTGGTCAAGAAAAGTCACGTTTCATACTTGCATGGGGAACCTATCCATATCCTATCATCTTACTTATTGCTTGCATATAGTAGCACCCAAAAGACATTCCCAATTCAAACTTATCTAGAAAATTTACCAAACGATGAAAATACACTTGTACTTCAATTGTTGGAAATGATTATTTTTGAAAATTTAATTGTTGGAGATGATTATTTTTTGAAATTTTGTTGCTATTGTTGTCAATATTTGAACTTTTGGCTCCCCCAATCTTGAGATTATGACTAAAAAATGAGTTAGGAACTTAGGATTATAATAGGCAAAGGTGGAACAAAGAAATTTCTAGGGTTAAGGAGCGTATTCTTTTCTTTTCATTATTTGTAGTGCGTGGATGACTGAAGACTTTTGTCTTGATAAAAAGCTAGTGTGCAGTGGATTAACTCATGCTAAATCGAAAGAAAGTCATTTCTTTTATTATTATTTTTTTCCTTGAAAAAGTTGCACTAGGCAACCCAAGCCATTCTAACACTACTTTTGCCGTTCATGATAGATTAAGAGTTCGATTCGGTCAAATGTGACAGGCAAACGAGCAAAGAGGCCATATTCGGCTTCTAGTTTCTTATTATTTTGCTGCTTGCTTGCCTTTCTGTGGGCATTTATTGTATTTCTGGCTTTTGTCCTGGTAACGAAAATTCCAGTTCAACAGAGAAAGAAAAAAAAAAAAAAACTATGATTCAATTTGATAGACAAACGACTGAACGAGCAAAGAGGCCACATATTCTGCCTCAGTAGGCCTCGTGCGCATTTTAGCAAACGCGCCAACTAACACAAACAAGAAAATAAGCAGAAAGAAAGAGTAGTTTATCCGCCGCACTTTGATATCTCCGTCCATTTCTTCTACCTCTTTACTCCTCAACGGACCACTCGAGGTCTCCTCCCCTCCCATAACAACACCCTCCCTCTCGTTTTCTCCCATTCACTTTCTCTCTCTAGATCTCTCTCTCTCTCTCTCTCTCTCTCCCCCCCCCTCAGTCTTCACATTCCCAAAATGCAGGCCTCCCTCTCTCTCCCTGCCCTCTCGCCAGCCGTCCCCAGGCCAAGCTACGTCGTTCAATCCGCCCTCCCTCTCCCGCCATCCAAGCCTATCAATCTCCGATTCTGCGGCCTCCGCCGCGAGGCCTTGGGATTCTCGCCTCTCGGCCGCTCCGACTCGCACCGCGTCCGCCTCTCTGCTCCTTCCCGCTCTGCCACAATCTCGGCCTCCTCGTCCTCCGGCAATGGCAGCCCTCCCAAGTCGTTCGACTATGACTTGCTCATCATCGGCGCTGGCGTCGGTGGCCACGGTGCCGCTCTCCACGCCGTCGAAAAGGTACGCTCACTCTCACACTCTCCACACAATCCTTATGATTTTTGCTGAGAAATTTCGGCTCAATTGTCAGTGATTGGTTGCTATTTTAGCTTAAATAGTATTCCAGAAGCTTCAATCGTCTGTGCTTTTTGCTTAATAGAGTATACTATGTGGAATGTTGTGATTTGGCTTCTTCTACATTAAGTTGAATTATTCAATCGAAGGTACCGAAAATGTACTTGTGGCAAGTGTATCTGCGTTTATTTGATGTTATGGCAAGAAAAGCCTACAACTTTTTAGTTTAGTACATCAAAAATCAATGCTTGGACTTAGAATATTCATGTGTTCGTATTTTTGTGTAAGTTTCTGTATATACAAATGGATCGAATGTTTTTCGTGTGTTAACTTAGGATATTTTTGTATATCGAATGTTTTTCGTGTGTTAACAAATGGATCTTTAAGTTGTTATTTATTGATTTTGCTTTCCTGAACGCAAGCAATGCAGGGTTTGAAAACTGCCATAGTGGAGGGAGATGTGGTGGGTGGAACCTGTGTTAACAGGGGATGTGTTCCGTCTAAAGCTCTTCTGGCAGTTAGTGGTCGGATGCGTGAGCTTCAGAACGAACATCACCTCAAGGCTTTAGGTTTGCAGGTAAATCACAGTTTTATGTCATCAACTGCATGCACGTGTAGATACAAGAATTTATCATCGTAAATTGGTTACTTCCAGTTATGGTTAGTTGTGAAAACATTTGTTTCTTATGGTGCTGCTTTCTTGTGACTTATTGTAGGTGTCAGCTGCTGGATATGACAGACAGGGAGTAGCTGATCATGCGAATAATCTTGCAACAAAAATTCGTAATAGTTTGACCAATTCAATGAATTCTCTTGGAGTCGACATTTTGACAGGTGTTGGTACAATTCTGGTAAGTTGTACGTTCTAATATATTTCGTGGCAACACAAACTAACGTCACATGTCCAGTTTTCTTTTTTCTTGTTTTTAAATGAAGCTTGTTTTGGTACAATGTTGAGCTTGTTAGAGCATGGCTATGATTAAGTTTGAAATCTCTCATACAATATAAGTGGTGGCATCCTGATAGTTATCCTGACATTGGTTCTCTTGTTCATGAAAATATCAGGGCCCTCAAAAGGTGCAAATTGGATCATCTGACAAAGTAGTAACGGCAAAAGATATAATCATTGCCACTGGTTCTGTTCCTTTTGTTCCTAAGGGCATTGAAGTCGATGGTAAAAATCTTTTGTTTCTTCAATTCCTTGTTATCTAATGGTTGATCAAATCATTTTTTGGTTTTAGAAGATGCGTAAAAATTAACTGATTTGGGAACATTGGTTACTAGCCTATGGGATCTTTGTGACTAACTATATAAGTGACCTGCAGGGAAGACTGTGATTACAAGTGACCATGCACTCAAATTGGAGTTTGTTCCAGAGTGGATTGCAATTGTTGGAAGTGGTTACATAGGTCTCGAGTTCAGCGATGTTTATACTGCACTTGGGAGTGAGGTAGTTCCTTTCTTTCAACTTAGATTTCATCTTCTGAATTTTTGCATTATTTCGACGTAAAAAATAAAAGGAAGCTAATTCTATGGGTCAATTACTAACTTCTCTTTGTGTACACCAGCTCAATGAACCACCTTTTCATATATTTTAATCTTTCAAAAGATTTCTTTGATACGACCTAGGAGTTCTTATCTCACAGGGGAGCCTAGACTAATCTTAAAGTATTTTGTAGGTTACTTTCATTGAAGCTTTAGATCAGCTTATGCCTGGTTTTGATCCTGAGATTGGGAAGTTAGCCCAGAGGGTTCTAATAAATCCACGAAAGATTGATTATCAAACTGGAGTATTTGCATCCAAGGTAAGCGGATGCTTTTTATCTGATTGTTCTGTTTAGTGTTTTCAGGATTGTTGCTTCAGTTTTTCACTGTCTTTGGTTTGTTATAGATCACACCTGCAAAGGATGGGAAACCAGTCACCATTGAACTAATTGATGCAAAGACCAAGGAACCAAAAGATACTCTTGAGGTAATTGACTGGATCTTTTTAAACCGACATAACATATCTAAAGGATATGGTTTTCTGCCATTAACGGATTTGGTCATATGAATCTGATAGACACAACTACATCCTCTTTTAGTTGAATAATACCCTTGTGAAGTAACCTGTTCCCATATGTATATTGTTAAGTTGCTAATTTATAGATTAACCTGCTGTGATTCTGTGTTTGAAGTCAGGCATATGTTTAGACTTCCAATTTGATGCCTTGGTAGCTTGAGTGGTAGCTTGAGTGCTTGCCTTAAAATTACTATAGGCATAACTGTTACAGTTCAAATGTATGAAAGGTTTTTCAAGGCATTTGTGATAGACCATTGTACTTTAATCCTCTCCCAGGTGGATGCAGCACTAATAGCAACTGGAAGAGCCCCATTCACACAAGGTCTTGGATTGGAGAATGTATGACATCTCGGTTAACATTTATTTAATTTTGGAGTATATATAAAGTTATTCGGCAAAAAGCAACAATAGTTTCTGACATTACTTTTGCAGATCGATGTAGCAACACAACGTGGCTTTATTCCTGTTGATGAGCGCATGCGAGTAATAGATGCAAATGGCAAATTGGTATGTTGCAAATTTTCTTGTGATCATGAACCCTAACATCAACATTATCAGTTGTTTCTGATGTGAATTTTGAATATCAGGTTCCTCACCTATTTTGCATTGGTGATGCTAATGGCAAGATGATGCTTGCTCATGCAGCCAGTGCACAAGGAATTTCAGGTTAGTGCACCTAACTAATTTCATTTGAATCTCCCTGTCGCTCTCTCTCTCACGCACAAAAACTTAACTATCCTCAATACCTTTTTTCAGTGGTTGAACAAGTCACAGGAAGAGACCACGTGCTCAATCATTTGAGCATTCCCGCAGCATGTTTCACACATCCAGAAATCAGTATGGTTGGACTGACAGAGGTGAGTAATTTGCTAATTGCCATATTTTTGTTTTCAACATCTTTCACAAAGGTTACGCTTTTATTTATCAGTTTTTATTTTACATTTTGTTTCTTTTGACTGTTAATTAGAGATCTTTTAGCTTTCATAAATATTGGAAATTTAACTAAGCAATTACCATTGTCAGCCTCAAGCAAGAGAGAAAGCTGAAAAGGAGGGATTTGAAGTAAGTATTGCCAAGACCAGTTTCAAGGCTAACACAAAGGCCTTGGCAGAAAATGAAGGAGAGGGACTCGCTAAGGTGCTTTCTTTTTTCCAAATTTATCTTTTGACTACGCAGAAAATTAGTACCAAGTACTGGTGTTGTCAATGAATTGTTCTTTACAGCTGATATGTACTGTGGATATTTACGATCCCCTTTCTGCTTTGTATTTATGCAGTTGATATATAGACCAGATAACGGAGAGATTCTTGGAGTTCATATTTTTGGGTTACATGCCGCAGACCTTATTCACGAGGCATCAAATGCGATAGCATTGGGGACACGCATTCAAGTAATTACCTATTTAAAGCTACTGTGTTGGCATGCCCCTGCACTGCAACTTCTGATGCGCCCCCTATAATCTACCAGTCCTAACTTTCAGTTTACTTGTATTGCCATCCATTTGATGTTGCAGGATATCAAGTTTGCAGTCCATGCACATCCTACTTTGTCCGAAGTCCTAGACGAACTATTCAAGTCCGCAAAGGTGAGCTGCTGACGTTAATTTCTCAATCCACGCTTCATCGATGCTAGTTCTTTTTCCTGATGTGTTTTTTACCCACATATCTTTTTACATTATTGTGGGGCAGGTAGCTCATGTTCCCAGCCCAGTAAGTGAACCAGTTGCAGTATAAAGCTTCCTCAATACTCGGGTATAAATTTTGAAGGTATTTGCTTGTAATAGGGAGTTTCGGCAAGTTTTGTATCACAAGACGGAAGAGATCAAAGCCCAGAGAAGAGAAGGAACTTGAGGGAATCAAGGACGACTTGCCCCGAAATATTTTTCGCCTTTGTATCTTGGATTCTTGGTTTTGTTAATGGCTTGAAGAAACATTTGTATTCATAATTGTTTTTACACGGAAGCATTGTTTTTTAGAAAAACTACTGAAAAAAGTTTGAAAACTTTGAATCTTAACGATAAGGACAAAATAAAGAGTAAAATGAATAGTATCAGAATTGATTTTTTAGTGTAAAAATATGATTTTTTGTTAAAATAAACAGTATCGAAAGTTTTTCGTTAAAGTTTTTTTTTTTCTCCTAGTTTTAGACCCTACTTATGCAGAAGAGCCTTACAATTGACCGAAAATTTAAAGGAAATAGTTAACACTCGTGTAAAATAAGATTTTTAAAATGTCAACAACACTTGCTAATTCGAATTACTATCAAAATTGACCTTTCTTTTAGCAAAATAGCGGTGAATAACAAATTCTGGAGAATGTAATGAATCCGTCCTCTAGGTGGATCAGCATGTTTCTGACCAAATTATCCTTTCTAGCCCTAGTTTTAAGACCTACCGGTCTGAAAATTAGGGATAGAAAATGAAGTGGAGAATTCCAACAATTAAAACTCAACCAATAACCCAACGAACAACAAAATATACAAGCATAGTAAACACATGAAGAAAATTGATATTACTACAGCATTTTAACAAGAAAACAGCAGCAATGAAAACCAAATCAAAAACTCAATCTCTTCAACAAGAGTACTCACACATGAAGCTACTACGTTTACTAATAACAAAGCGTAAAACGACGTCAAAATCAAAACACTCGGACCGGGAAAACCCAATCAGAGCCAGGATTTGGAGATATCACTCTACTCTAACCCAAAGTAAGAATAAAACCAAACAAAATCCAAAGAACCCTAATCTGGAAAATCTAACAACTAAATCCTGGAGAATCACATTAGAATAAGAAACATAACAAGACTTGCAACAACACGGCTATTTCAAATTAGTTTACGATACCAGATCTACTCAAATACTAACTACCGTTGTGAATCCAAATTTTAATCTGCAGAGACCTCGGCAGTAAGGGCGTCGATGCTGGCAATTCTAGAGTATCTCAGAAAATGGACTAGACCATGAAAACCCAAGATACAACAAACTTAATACATACGCATATCTGATGCTAAAATCCTTCACAAATAATGTGTCCAACCAAAAATGCTTGATAAAAAATAAGAGCAACTAGCAGGAAAATACCTGACCGGGCACAATACCAATATCAACCACAATCTAAACAACTAAACAAAACTGAAATTCCAAATCATTGTAGTAAATCAATAACTTGCACTGGAAAGATTTAAGACTGAGCACTCATCGATTTCGATCAATAAATGATTGCAAAACCACAAAAAATTATCTCAAAAACTCATAATCTCTTTAACAAAGTAGCAATCTCTAGAGTGATGCTCTTACATTAAGTTGAAATAAAGCCCACTAGAGTAACATCAAACTACTATGTTACTAACAGCAAATTAAACATAAATCGACATCGAAATCAACAAACCCTAATCGAGAAAACCCCAATCAGAGCCATGATTTGAAGGTCTCAATCTACTCTTCTCCGGAGGCAGATTCATTCTTGGTGTTGTTGTGTTTCCTGGCATACCTCTGGTTCCTCAGAAACTTGGGGTCCATCTGAAACCCAAAACCCGAAAATTAAAACCCAGAATCCAAATAATTAAACCCATAAGCAATTATTAACAAAACAAAACTAAAGTAATGCAAAAATTGATGAGAGAGAGAGAGGTAAAATGGATACCCCTTTGGTGGAAGTGTGGCGGTGCCTCTTAGGCTTCTTGATGCCGTTCCTGTGGGCCTTGCGCGACTGGTTGTGGGCGGTGTGATTCTTCGACTTGGCCATCTCTGCAAATCCAAAAAACCCAAATCACAATACAAGTAATCAGCACCAAAAATGGAGATAGTGATCCAGCTAGAGAGAGAAATATGAGAGAGAGAGAGAGAGAGAGAGAGAGAGAGAGAGAGAGAGAGGGGAGGAGACGAACCGGAAGGAGAACGATGGAAATAGCCGCAACGACGCTTTGGGTGTTCTCTTTGGCTCTGTAAAATGGGAAGTTGAGCTTTATATGAAAGCTCCTCCAAAACCCTAGCTGCCGGTTCTTGTATTTTCGTAATGACGAAAGTACCCTTTTGGTACCAAATGGAAAATTTGGGCTTAGGTTGGGCTGGACAGGCTTTATTGTTATCATCAGACCCAATATTATTTTCTTTTACCTATTTTACTTGAAGAAACTCAAAATAAAAACAGTAAACAAGAAACTCATAATACACCCACCTATTCCCCTCCCCTGCGTCCATGCGCCTTACCTTATATCACTTCCACCCATAACAAATGTGGCTAGCCCAAGGTCTTTTTTTTTAGGTCAGCTCCCCCAAAAACTCACTTCACCCCACCCAATAGGCTGGCCCAAAATGAAGGTCAGCTTTGAGCACAACACATAATGGACTGAGTAAGAGAGCCATATGAATTTCCTTTTTACTGCCGCTAGCGCGTGGGCGCGCGTTCCAACATTTAAAAAAAAGGTCAGATCTTACATGGGCCACGTGTCCACTTTTGGACCGTTGGATTTCATTTTTTTGAAATCCAATGGTCCAGATTAATTAACTTAATAAAAAATTATAAAAAAACTGTTTAAAAATACAGAAAAATATAAAAGATTATTTTTATATATAAATACCTAACCATCTTTCACAAAAATTGTACTTTTGCAAAATGACACGTGACATGACAAGATTGGTTACAAATTCTATCCGAAATAAAAAATAATTTTTTAATTATTTTATTAAAAAAATTAATATTATTTTAATACGAATTGACTCGACTTTTGTCTGCTAATTTTTTAGGAGTGAATATATACTTGGCCAATTATTGTTCATTTGAGTCAATTAGTATTCATTTGGGTAGATTAAATGGACTTTGGGCCAGCTCATGTTTCAGGGGTGGAGTTGCACTTACCTCTCCTCGACTCTAGTGACGGGCATTGTGAATTTGTGATACAAACAAATTCGAAGAAGAAGCTTCTCTTAAAGTAAAGCTTTTATGGACTATCAGTATCTGTCATTTTATTATTTAATATTAATTTTCGTGTCAATTATAACACATAAAATAATAATTTTGTGTTTACTAACTAAGAATCGAAATAAGCATGAGTAGGAATTGGTGTACGTAGAAATGGGTAATAAGCGGGCATCGAAATCAGAAATTTATGTTGAACTATTTATAATGATGTCATAAATTGGAATCAAGCATTCATAAACAAGTGTGTTTAAAAGTAACTAAATTTTATTTATAAATTTATTTAATATACATGTATGTTTAAAAATTATTATCATTCAGGTGAGTCAATCTGTTGACCCTAAAAATTACAAAGCCTACGTGGCGCGCAGGCCGAGTAACTAATAAGCTAACTACGTCCTTCGGTTGAATGCGGGGCGTGCCAACTCGTCGGCCGAGCTCGGCCGAGGAGTAAAATTTGTTGATGTTGCGTTGAGTGCGTTGTTGACTTCTTTATCTTGCGACTGCGGCCGAGGAAGGAACAAATCTCGGCCTTTGGATTCTCGAGCCTGAAGACAAGGCTGCTAGTTCTACGAAGTTCAATATCAAATTCGGCTCTCAAGGTGCCGAATGTAGTAACCTGGTAACACCTCACTTCGCCGAGAAGGCTAATGAGATGACCTCTGCCAATAAGGATTTGAAAATCCTTCTCGACCGAGACTTGGATAGATAACCAGTCGGCCTCGACGCAGTGCTGTTTATCCAAACTGAAGGTGCTTCGGGAACGGCTGATTCTACGGCAACAGTGCTGTTTATCCAAACTGAAGATGTTCGCCGGTTGCCTTCACAGTGCTGTTTATCCAAACTGAAGATGTGTCGGCGGAAAAAAGAAAATAAAAAATCTCAAGATGTTTGAGAGGTTTTGCGCAGGGCAGTTGTGTGTTGAATTGGAGGTCCTCTCTATGGTGTTCGCAGCCTTGTATTTATAGAAGCAGATGTGTGGTGCGGCTTCACTTGTGTAGAATTTGATTTTAATTCAAACTCATCAGCTAGAGTCTAGGTCAAAGACTTCTCAAGGTAAGCAACAACCTATCTTTTAGATATCATTTATCTTTAAACGATCCGCTGGATATAGCCAATATTAGGCTTAGATAATCCAATATATATTAAGAGATAATATTATGATTAAAACCACAATATTATTCCTTAATAATAATTGAAAATTATCTCAACCACTTTATCATCCAACGGTCTAGAACTTTACTCATCTAACGGCCTTGATTGTATGGGCCGATAGCGTAAATTTAGGTCCAAACACAATCTTAATCTAATTAATTGTACTTCAACCTAACTCAATCTGCCTGCTGACCGGGTTGTCAAATTTTCATGCCAAAATAAAGTTAATGTTAGAGAACCCAACCCAACTTATACCAGGTGAGTTGGTCGATAGGCCCACCAAAATTCAACGTAAATTTTATTTTTGTTGTAAAATAAACAATGTTTGAGTGGAAAATTGTAAAGGAAAAGATTTTTAATTTCAGTCAACTAATGAACCATTGAAATTTGGAACATAGAGGTATCTATTTCAATTTTATTGTGAAAATGGGAGGTATTTCATCTTATTTAGATAAGAGGAAAGGATCCCTTTCTCATCAAACAATTAGGGTTTTTGAAATTTGATCAAAAACTAAAAATGCAGGCTCACTCTAAAGGTTATAATAACTTTAACCGTTGAATTAAATTTTAAGAATCTAAATTATTTAATAAGAAGAATTAGATGAAAGAGATCTGGAGATGATTATTTCTTAGGTGTGACATCTAAACAATTTCCAATACGTGTTGATGGTCAAAAGTCAAAAGGACAGAGAGGTATGTGCAGTAACATGACAGCAAATCAAAAGCCAACCAAAATTACATAAATATATTAGGTAAAGCATATAATATTAATTTCCACAAAATACAAATATATATATTTCCCTAATTATTCATCACATATTTCCTCACCACCGCCACTTGCAGAACCCATCAGAGTCCAGGCTCCCCAAGTTGTACCGCTGAAGTGGATTCGGTTGTCACCACCAAAACTACAAATCCCCACAAATCCATTTGTTAAATCCCCTCCCATTCGATCTCTTGTCCACCGATTCGTTGTGGGTGTTTTGGTCCTTCCTTAAAAACTCCGCCGATCTGCTCCCGGAGAAGAATCAGCCGCCGCTGCCATGTTTCTGCTCGACTGGTTCTACGGCGTCCTCGCCTCCCTTGGGCTGTGGCAGAAGGAGGCCAAGATTCTGTTTCTGGGTCTCGACAATGCCGGCAAGACAACCCTCCTCCACATGTTGAAGGACGAGGTTTGATTCTCTTCCTCTGAGTCCTCGTTTTTGAGGTTGAATCTTTGCTGGGTTTTTGTTGTTTTTGAGGAATGTGTGTGAATGCGGTGGTGGGTTTTGTTGCAGAGATTGGTGCAGCACCAGCCGACCCAGCATCCGACTTCGGAGGAGCTGAGCATTGGGAAGATTAAGTTCAAGGCTTTCGATTTGGGTGGACACTCGATCGCTCGCCGAGTCTGGAAGGATTACTATGCTAAGGTAATAGATTTGTTGAATTGGTAGTGTTGGAATTTGATTGGATAGTAATTTTCAGCTGAATTTTTTATCTGCATATTGCTTTGGTGTATGAACTTCGTACTTTCACTATAACTCCGGCCACTACTTGTATGTGAATCGTGATCTCTTGTTTTGTTTTGATTGAGTGGAAGTTATGTTTTTTCGATTTGAAAATGTCAACAATGCTCTAGTTTTTGAGATTTCGATGGATTTCAACTTGGGACAGGTTGTTTCAAACTTCATTTATTTCTATATTTCGATGTTTGTCTTTGTTGCGCAATACATTATGATTATATTGTAGCTCCTTGTCTGCATACATGTTCTAACCCAACAATCGCGTTGCAATACATTTGTTTGCACCCGCTGGTTAGCATGTTTTGCCTTCATAATCCCGGATGAAATTTCCTTGAGTTCATCTGATTCATGGGAGGTAAACATTTACAGTGGAGGTTTTGCTGAGAGCACCTCTTCTCTTTTTTCCAGGATGTATTTTACTAGTATCTTTCCAGACGTGATGTCCTAAAAAATGCCATCATGGTTCATGATTGTGGCTTGGTCTTAGAGTTGAAAACTTACTCTCCCATTACGAACAAGTCACAAAACATTTCCTTGTGAATTAACTTGACAGTGATTATTTACATTTGATAAAAACATCAGAGTCTGGTTAAACACACTAAACCAAATTAACCTTTATTCTCCGTCTCTTTCTGTCCGTGTTTTTCTGCTTTTATTTTCCTGTTTCTTTCCAACATACGGGAAATTGTTTCAAGTCAACTTTCTATGATTCGGAGTCCGGACCTTAATTTTGCAAGAGTCCTATCTTTTCAAAAGTCACTTATCCACGTCCATGCTGTCTAGTTTTAATAAATCACTTCATAAACCTTCTCCATGTTTCCTAATGGAGAAGTCATTCATCGAAAAGAGTGAACAAAGAGAAGACAACTATGTGAACCGATCTATTGTGATTTTATTTTGGATCAGACTTGATGACTTCTTTATCAGAATAAATGCTTAGTTGCTACATTCTTGCATTCATTTTGATTTCTCCTTGATAAACCAAGTCTGACCGTTTCGTGATTGCATATAAAATTCTGAGTTCCTGCTCCAACCTCTCCTTGACCAAATATATTAAGTTCTATAATTCCTTTTTTCTCTCAAGTTTCTAGTTTGTCGTATGGCGTTTGTGGTCCATATTCTTGGCCGTGATTGTTGTTAGTGAATTTAAGTTGTCTTGAATTTCTTTTGGATTTTGCTGATTTACATCCTAATTGCTGCAAGTTTTCCATTTTCTCTGCTGTGAACAGGTTGATGCAGTTGTTTATCTGGTTGATGCATACGACAAGGATCGTTTTGCAGAATCAAAGAAGGAGCTGGATGCCCTCCTTTCAGATGAGAGCCTTGCAACTGTTCCATTTCTTGTGCTGGGCAACAAGATCGACATCCCTTATGCTGCTTCAGAAGATGAACTCCGATATCATCTTGGACTGACCAATTTCACAACTGGCAAGGGGAAGGTGAATCTTACAGACTCCACTGTTCGCCCTCTTGAGGTTTTCATGTGCAGTATCGTGCGCAAGATGGGGTACGGGGATGGCTTCAAGTGGGTCTCCCAATATATCAAATAGAGAGTAGTGTAGGCGGATAACATTTCGGCTCGGTATGTGTGGTAATTTTTCCTGCGAATTTGTAGTTTCTGACCACAATTATAATGGAAGAGGAATTTCTTATTCGAGTTTGATCGGATTGATGGATTAACAACTTATAGTATATCATTTGTCGCAATGTTCGATTTTAAATCTGTGCTTCCTGAACTAGATTGTGATTCTTTTATGATGAATTATGACTCCTGTTAAGCATTGTTTTTGGTTCTGAGCAGTTTCATATTCACTTACTTTTGGAAATCTTTGTTGTTTAATCCATTTTTCCCTTCTATGATGGATTCAATTGTCTTTCATGAGCATGGATTTCTTCTTGTTCAAGATTGCGGAATGGTTTAGAGCGTTTTAGGTAACCAAAATCGCTCTATCTACTGTTTGACGTGAAAATCTAGAAGTGTATCTTACAAAAGCATTCTAGAGAGCTTTGTAACTCAATTAGTCAAGAGCATTCGTTTTTACATCGTAGTTTGAGTCCTCCTAAATACCGCTTTTATCAACCAAATATGTTGATTTACTAGGAACATCTCCAATGGCAGAAATTTGTTAGAATGCCTGATATACATGATGATATACCACGTATTATAATATAAGTGAAGAAAAATTTTATTTTTCAAGTGTCTCTACACTTATATAATGACACATTTCAAAGCATTTACATTTTCGTTAGAAAGGCTCTAATACAAACTAAATAAACTAATAAATAAATTGATATGAAACTCGTGTTCACGAAATTCAAATTAAGAAATAAAAAAGTGATGACTACGGCCTAAGCTTACTTCACGTATCCATTTATGTCTAGGACAAAGAAAAGAATGGTATCATTCCCACTCCCAGTTTCCAAATCGACGGCTGGCACACGAGGACACAGCTTATGACGCGTACCATCCAATAACATATTTCCACGTAGGATCCGCACTCCCAAAACCGGCATTTCCCAGTCACCGTACTTATTCACCGGCTCCACGTCCCCACCTTCTCTCACCGAACCCCTCCGCTTACCTACCAAAGCAGTCACACCCCAGTCCAGCTTACGCACTCTGACAGTCCCCTATTAATATATTTTCCCGGAAAATCTTTCAAAATGCCAACCAATACAGAAAATTAGGATTTTCCGTCACTTTCTTGGGAAAATCTCGATTAAATTTTTGTCATTGGAAAATTCATACTTTCGTGATTTGAATTTCTGCTCCGACTGAAAGAGGAGAGAAGAAACCATGTTTCTGGTGGATTGGTTCTATGGAGTTCTGGCTTCTCTAGGGCTATGGCAGAAGGAGGCCAAGATCTTGTTCTTAGGGCTCGATAATGCCGGAAAGACCACCTTGCTTCACATGCTCAAAGATGAGGTATTGATTTATGTGAATCTTTTAATTGCTAATTTGAATTTGAATTTGGGACGGAAGAAATTAGGGTTTTTGATTTGGTGGTTGCAGAGATTAGTTCAGCACCAACCGACGCAGCATCCGACGTCGGAGGAGCTGAGTATTGGGATGATTAAGTTCAAGGCCTTTGATTTGGGCGGGCATCAGGTCGCTCGCAGAGTCTGGAAGGACTATTACGCCAAGGTTGACATTTTACTCCAATTATTTATTCAAATTTCAGTTCCTCTACTTTTGATGTGCTAATTTAGTGTTTGATCAGATTTATTTTTCGAAATTGTGGTTGCATGGTGTAGGTGTTCGATGAAAAAATGAAAACCCTAAACCCGAAAAATATGAAAATGCATATACATGCGGCGGGTGTATGGTATTTTCGTGGGATATATATACAATGGATTGAACCACCATTGGAATTTAGGATGATGGTTTAACCTTGACGAATGAATATTTAAGCAACGCTGGGGTTTTTTTATCGCATTCATGGTGTGAAAAATTCAGTGGATTTCATGTTATTTTGTTCCTAGTCACTTGAACTTGTAGTTGTAGGTGCAAGGTTGCAGTCAAGAGTTTGGTTTTTCTGCTTATTTTAATGCCAATTGATTGTTATTTTGGTTTATATTGCTTCCGGGTGTCAAGGGTGTCTTGTTAGTGCCCAACCTAGGACAATTTTTTCAAATTGGGGATTAGTTCCAGATTTTTCTTAACGTGATGTGCGATATATTCATAGATATTCTATGCTCTTTTGATTGTTTAGGTGGATGCTGTGGTGTACCTGGTTGATGCTTACGACAAGGAGAGATTTGCAGAGTCAAAGAAGGAGCTCGATGCTCTTCTCTCCGACGAGTCATTGGCAACTGTCCCGTTTCTGATCTTGGGAAACAAAATCGACATACCTTATGCTGCATCAGAGGATGAGCTACGTTACCATTTGGGCCTGACTAACTTCACCACAGGTAAGGGGAAGGTCAATCTGACCGATTCCAATGTCCGCCCCCTTGAAGTGTTCATGTGCAGTATTGTCCGCAAGATGGGGTATGGTGAAGGCTTCAAATGGCTGTCCCAATACATCAAATAGGTGATGAATGGACAAGCAACCATGCCACAGGCGGTCCAGATGGTAGTTTACTGCAACAGATGCTCTCTGGTTGACTTGATGATGGCGATTTCTAAGCATAGGTGCTCGTGTAAAGTGGACATGTTATCTTAGGTACCAGTTTTTTGCTTCGAAACTTACCGTGTTAGTTTTCTGCAACAGATGCTCTCCGGTAAAAGTACTATTTTTCGTTTTATATTTTATTATGTTCTGGATAGAAGTGTTAGCTTTCTTAATCTGTATTGGTAACTAGATTGCAGAAGTAATAAATATTTACAGAACGTCTACTCTGCCTCTGTGCTTTCTGTTTTTCCACTGCCATTTAGTTAGGCATCTGCAAGTAGTATTTGTGCCCACTTTCCATTCAATAAGTATTGTCTCCCTGCGTTGCACTGGTCCCTTACCCGTGAAGATCAATTGTGCACCAAACCAGTAGCTAGATCACAAAAATTGCTGGATGTACTAATGGTCGTTGACGGTTCATAACGGATACAGATGTGGTTTGCGAGAGGTTTGTATTTAAAGTGGTTGAGAGCATTTACTCATGCTGAGAACTTGTTTTTGATTTCTCGTGTAAAAAGAACTAATGTCTAAACAAGCAAACGAAGAAAAATACCTTTCGGATACGAGGGCTTAGGTCATCACTAATCGAAATGGCTAAATATACCCTCGTCCGAAATTACAATCCTGCAAAAAAATATTTTTAAATGGACAGTGCAGGTCATATTCTTATATCATCTCCAATTGAAGAGGTTGAACATAGTCCCTTAATAATTTATTAGGTTTAAGCTTATATTTTAAATTTATTGGTTAATTTAATTAAGCTATTGTTGGATGTTTTCAAATATAGCTATTGAATTTGAGTCAATTATTGCAAATGAGGAGCTGTCGGCCAAAAAATGACTAAATGGAGTTACATTGGCCAGTTTGATGCCTCTTTCGGCCAAATAATAGCCTGGTGGGCTATATCAAGTTATAGCTCAATCATCGGTTGGAGATGAGATTTTGAACAAATTAAGTCATTATTTAACTTTTCGACCCTTAGCTGTCACCATTGGTAATGCCCTTACGCAAATCCTAGTACAAGAGTGTGCGCCTGACCCATGAAGTTCCGGAATCATATAAAATCGTAGTGCCAGAAGCAGCTTAAAAACACTGAATTATTTGGAGATGTAGCGCTCAAAGCGTTCACGATAACATTAAAAATCGAGAAGCACCGCCTACTGATCATACAACACTGAAAGAGCCTCCCAACAATCCTAGGAACAGTCTGAAAGGGTCTAAAGCACATAACTAATTGTTATAGGCATTTACAAGATGTACAGGCTACACAAGCAGAGAGCACCATCCCCAAATGTTGTCATTTGCCTGTCCGGAGCTCGGGAATTTCTTCAATTATCCATGATAGCATCGGGGTCGAGAAAATCATCGAATTCCAGCTGTAGAAGATAAAAGATTTGATTGGTTAATGTATCTGCAGAATTGTAACGTAACAATGAAAGAAGATCCTAATCAGATCACTCACCGTTGCTTGATTGTGAGCCATCTTCATCCTAGCATATTCTTCTTGTGCTTTCCTTGAGCGGAACATGGCCTGAACACGTATAACGGATCTTTCAACGCGGTCTTCAGCCTGTTTCTGGCTGGCCCTGTAGAAGTCTTCTTCTGTATCACTTTCCTGATCCTGATCTACACTCACTTCAGCCGGGGCCACATTAAGTCCACGAAGCCCTCTTCTTTTGAAGCGCCATCTCAGAACAGCTTTCTCAAGCACTCCAACTGACCAGAGAACTTTACGGTACTGCCTCCGCACTTGGAAGCCCCGAAAAGCAGCCTGCATAAGATGCCAATTCAATTAACAGGGTTTTCCTGGACTTATAAGAGTTAATCATACACTGGTTATGCAAATCCAGCTGCAACTTCCATGCTCTAGTCATTGTCTAAGATGTAACAATCCAAGTTAAAGTTACTGAAAGCAGAACAATCTTGCAATTTGACCAATCATAAATGTTTTTCAGTGGCGACTGACTGACACTAAGTAGATTGACTAAATCTTTCCTATTTAAATTTGATCTTCCAAAAGGATTTGGTATATCCCTGTGTGGCTCATACCAGCTATATTCACTTTCCAACTATACCAGAAAGAGGAAGAGGGAAGAGGGTTTACTTGAATTTTGATGGTTTGACGGCGCAAACTAAGGAAATCTTGACGCATCTTCCAAGTACGAAACCTATATTGAATGCGAGCAGCAGCTTGGATCTTCTTTTTTGTCTCATAGTTGCGAAAGGCATGTTGAATTTTCAATGCTGCAATTATACCACGTGCTTCAGCCTCTGGAATGGAATACTGAACCGCTTTAGTCTTTTGTTTCAGTGAGTTCTCCCTGAAGGCAGCCTGTATTCGTGCTGCTGCATCAGCAGTTGTCCGGTAAGCTGCCAAAGTATCCTTCAGATATAGATCTTCCTCACTGAGGTTCTCAGAGTTTGCTGCATAGTTTGAGCTAATTTCAAGCGAGCCACTAACATTTCCAGCTACGCTCATAGCGTTGAATTGTTCTACCAAAGCCTTCTCTGAAAGATAAGCTGCTAAGCCATCATAGCCCTTCATGAATGCAAAATCAGCGGCAGTGGATCCGCCAGGGTTATCTAGCGTGGGGTCTGTGACCAAGTTTGGCTTTGCCCCAGCAGATAAAAGTACTGCAACCATTTTCTCCCTACACATGGAGTGTTTTAGCATTAAGAAAATCTCCTCGGACGATATACTTCCAATCTTATCACAGAATGCATGCAACAATGTCAGATGCAAGTAAAACAAATATGCCCAAAATCAATATGATCCAGAAGATAAAAATTATTGACTTAAAGCTCAAGCTATTGCGAGCAGAGGATAGAGATGGGTAAGTTCTACTATTCGGGTACCAAAACTTAAAGAAGACACAGAACATCTAAGGAGTGAATGATGTACAAGATATGCTTCAGACAAATACAACTTAAAACAAATAACTGAATAAATGGCATACCTTCCGCAATATGCCGCCCAATGAAGGGCTGTCCATCCACGTCTATCACGAAAGTCTAACGACAAGCCAGACCATGAAAACAAGCGAACAGCCCATGTATATTCTAGAATAGCACATAAATGGATTACTCCTTGACCATGAGCATCATACTCTTTGGTTTTAGAGACCTGAACAACCTTTTCCAGCAGCCAATCCTTTAGCCTGTTCTTCAGAATTAGTTCAAACAGACTATCCTTTGCCAGCGGTAAGGGAGTTTTGTTGTCTTCAACTGCCTTCATCAAATATGGCCAGTTATTAAATATGCGAGAGGTTCTGTGGGAAAACTTCTTGGCTTCTTTCAGGGCATTCGGGGACACTTTACTAGATATAATATTGAGGCTATGAGATGAGGAGAAAAGCAAATAAGCAAGCCGCATCTGTGCTTGGAATTCTTCCCATTTGTTCCCTTCTGAAGAAACTAATGTATCACTCAAAACAGGAGCACGATATTCGAAGTTTAGTTCTTGGCTGATGGGTTTATGGCCATCAATACTCATAAAAAGGTTTACTACTCTAGGAGAATGTGGTGGTACAAAACAGCGATACACCCCGGCTTGAACAATTTCTGCAGGAAGGCATACATCACCACAAACACAAAGTAGATCGGACTTTGCAAGTTGAAAAAACTCTTGATGTAAGAAGCCAGTGATTAGAATCTGCAAAAGGACTTAATTAGAGGCTGAAATTTATGCTAAGCAGTAGAATATGGGGTTTAAAGCAAAGAGGATAACCTTTGTTTTTTCGTTTGAAAAAGCCCATGTAGGCGAGATATCAGTTATGTTAAATATTGGCTGAGGAACAGAAGATTGAAGATGATCCATAGTGGGAGAAGCAAATGAATTTTGGGCAGCTGAAAATGAGGAATCAAGTACTGGGTCTTCCACTGAGGCTGTAGACTCTGTCATGATCTGGTTTATCCACCTTCCAAAACTGTCCTGACTGTGTAATCCATTATTATGCAAAACGTCCACGGAACCACATGTGGCCTTGGCAATATAATCCCTTCTCTGGACATTTGAATTCACATCACCCAGCAGAGTCTCAACACAAGGAGTGCCTGAAAGATTAAACTGAATGTTTTCACTCCCCGCGGTTGGATTGGTTAAATTACCAAAAGAAGAAATTTCAGCTGATAAACTGCTGGCTCCCTGCAAAAAGAAACCATTTATCATGGAAGGTATACAAAATAATTGAATGCCAGTGTGTATAATAAACAACAAATTGCCAATGCGGAAGGACTACAATAAATGGGCAGTAAAAAATAAGAATTATGAGTAATTCTACTTACGCCACTTATGGAGCCATTTCCCACGACTTGATTCTGCTGGTCATAGCCTGAGATGTTGTCTGGCACCGCAAAATCGCCCACCAAGAAGAAGAGACAGAGAGAGAATAATGGTTAATATTTTCATCATTCTGGGTTCTGCTCTAGCAATAACTGTTATCTTGTCACTTACCTCCTTTAGAATCATTTTTAACCAGAAGTTCATCCCATTCGAGTGTATTAATATCATGGAGCCTCTGTTCATGATTATTAACAGTCAATCCGTCACCAAGCTCTGTAGACCATCAAAACGCAAGAGTAAGGACCTTGAATATCCGTTTTCAAGAAAAATAGCAACAGAAATTAGAAGTAACAAACCTTCACTAAACAAGGAAAAATCATTAAAATATCAAGAAATAATGAAAAAACCAATTCTTATCATGAAAAGTAATTTATTTCTTCTAACATCACCACACTCCAAATTCTGTTATGGTTTCCTGAAATGACACAGCCTATTCCAAAACAAAAGATGAATAGTATAAGTCATCGTGCAGAAAGTTCATATATAGTCACCTTGAAGCTCATTTTCACCAGCACAATATGCGTTGTTAGCCACAGAATCATGTTCTTCTGATAAAAATGACGGAGCAGATGGGTCAGAGACGGAACTAGAGTTTGAATTCACAGGCGTGACTGCAGAACCCTGCAGTAAGCAAACAATCCAATATAATGTCAGAATATCTAGTTGGTTTCTGAAAAGAACGCAACAAAGAATTTGTTCCAAAGACTGGCAAGTTCGTGAAGGTATTGCCAAGTTCTCACTTGGTTTTACCCTAAACCCCTAAATGGAAATTGTTGAAAAATAGCAATAACAGACTTAAGTATTCATGCCCTGAGAAGGAGCACAAATTCTGAAAGTACTTAATCTTGAACATCGAACAAAAAAAAAAAAAAAAAAGCTACAGAAAAACCACCTCTCGTGTTTCACGGTAATGAACAAGAACTATATGTTCTAGACTCCTGCAACCAGACAAACAATAATACTGTCAGTAAGACTACTCTCTAAGAGATAATAGTAAAAATATGATACACTAATGGATCCATGTAAACTGTAATAATTACATACTTATCAAGCAGCCAATAACACCTCCGGACGAAGGTTGGGCTGTCCTCACCATGTGCATAATATACATGCACTCTTTCTTCATTACCAACCTGAACCATTAAAACAAATGAAAAAATGTTATGGAACTGTCAATAATCATTCCCTGGCAAACCAAGCTCTGGCACTTGTACAGGATTTTCAGGCAAGTTTTGAGTGCAGTTGCTAAAAAAAACTTGCAATATTTAAAACTGAGAACGAAGGAAATTTCCATGATAGAAGTGTCAGTGCAGCGTTTTCAGTAATCAATCCGAATCCCAACTCTACGGGGTTGTTGAAAAAGATTGATATTCAACAGTACGCACAACTAACACCTTAGAAGAAAAAGAAAGAACAGGCAAATAAAAAATGGAAACTTACTTTCAAGTGCTCATGAGCTTCTTTAACTGTCTTCCCATCCTTTTTCTTCTTCCAGTTATGACCATCTTTCCTGAAGTTTCTAAGCAACTTCCGGTCGAACAAGACAATAGTGCCACCTGTACAAAAAATGACCAAGATAGGAAACATAGCAGTTTCAATATTTGTTGAAATCAGAAAAGAATGAATTGAGTGTGAGAAGGGACCATAGTTATACGACACAACAGAATCATCTCACTATTAACTGTAACAGATGCGTACTTTTGGGCATGTTCACTGGCTTGATATGGACGGTGAAATACTTGTAATTGTAAAGTATTGCGTGAATTTCATTTGGGCGGAGCCATCTTGATTTGGCTTCCTCCATAGTAGTCGCAACATCCAAATCTGTGCATGAAACAAGAACCCACAGCAAGAAAAATAAGCAAGGGAACTTACATCCTGGTAGTAACATGTGAAATTATGGAATCTGATCAAGAATGCAGTCATAATCAGAACTGCAATACAAACGAGGGAGGCACATAGGGACACGAATTCAACACAGACAAAAAAGTCCAATCCAACCATTTGAACAGTATCAACCTGATATCTAATCTATGTCATTTTATCTTCCCTTGCCTTTTCCTCGACTCCTCACAAACTGTCATCATTGATCAATAAAGACGAGAAAGAAGGCTCTGTTCTTTTCGACACTTACATGCATTTCTTTCTCTCTCCCAATTAGCACATAAAAATACTATCTTTATAACTTTTTTTTTTTATTTTTAAAGGGGGACAAGGAGTGGCAAGTTACGGTTATCCACGCTCCTCATACAGGCGTTTCAGCCTTCCCTGACCACAAGTTATTCGTGCTTCTGGATTCACTAGATAACACTTCCTGTGAGGAATTCCATGCTCTTGCTTTCGCAGAACATGTAAATTGCTGCCGAGAGGCGATAATCCAAAGAAAAATTCACTTGCTTCGATAATCAAAACCAATCACTTTCCATTAAATACCAAATTACAGAGAGAGAGAGAGCAAAATAACAGATTTTTTTATTTTCTTTTATTTTGATCACAAATAAAAAATGTAAGACACATCCGTACCTTGCATTGTACGGAATCCATGAATCTCTGAACCCACGAGCTGATTCTCCATCGTCAATAAACCCTCCAAGTAATCCCAAAACTTCCCTCACTCAAAGCCTTAAACCCGTCAAAACCCAATACAAAAACTTGATCAATAATTTCACAAAATAACAGAAAACGATCAAAAGAAAAACAAAATCAACCCAAAAGTACCTCATCAAAATCCGAGTGAACGGAAAATGCCGGGAGCTTCCAGCAGTGAGAGCCTCTCTCTCTCTCTCTCTCTCTCTCTCTCTCTCTCTCTCTCTCTCTCTGATTGTCGGTTATTTCGTAAAAAATGAGAAAGTATAAAATGAAAGGAGCTGACTAGCAGTCAATATATCCAAGAAGTCCGGACTTGAAGATTTTTCGGCAATCAATAAATACATTTGTTGTAGCAGGACAGGTGAAGTCAGCTGCTTCTTTTTCTCCGATGCGCGTTGCAGGATAACGATTCTACGGAGGCGGAAACAGGCCGTTCGATGAGGAAGATCTTAGGCCACCGATAAAGACAGTTGTTATCACCACCACGTGTACGGTGTATCCCAATGGTTGGTGGGGTTAACTATTGACCCCCTTTTTTTTACCCGTACTTTTGCCCATTGTTAGTGGTCCAACCTCCATAATACGTTATATAAAATTCAATGAGAATTGAATAATTTGAATTCACGGGACCGCTGTGTAGACAAAAGTGTGAAAACACCAATTGTGTTTTCTCATGCACTTTCGACTCCATCACGATTTTCACCCGTTTTAAAGGTGGAGATTGAAGTGATGCAATTTTCGAAGTCCCCCACTTCCCCACCGACGTTAATACATGTGCATGAACCATGGTAGGGTTCGGACTAGGTTCATGGAGTCATCGTCAAATATGTGTCACCATTCAAATGGTTTCAGCTATATATGCATTAATCAATAATAATAATAAAATGTGTTTTGCAGGTTCTGTGAAACTTTATAAGACTGAATCGAGCTCAATTTCAATCATATTTAGTCTCAATCACGCATTGTAGAATATTAAACATTGATTCGAGTTATTTAATTTCATTTTATCTGTGATTGACACGCATACTAGACCCACCACTCTTGCTTTAAGAGTGATGAGAACAATGCACTCCAAATTGAGAATGATGGCTGCAAATCAAGAAAGCTTATTGGATCAACTAGGTAAAATACTATTTCTTGGTAGCCAAAACAAAGTAATTAAGAAAATCAACAACTCCTAAAGGTAACGATACTCAGGTTGTTTTTGTTTGCCAAATTAATCAAGAAAATTTCAAGAAGTCTAATCAAGTAGTAAAATGGACTGGGTGGCTCTTTTTTATTTTATTATTATTTTATTTATGTATTTCCAAAACACTCGCCGTAATAATGGAATCATTTAGCATATATTGATAAGGCCGAAGATCTGTTGTCTCTAAGTGGTTGTCTCTTTGGTATATTTTTGTTAAAATTTGGGCACATTATACATATACTAAAACTCGGTTTGCTTAGTACTGTTTTTCACTGTTCATGAATAGTAGATTTACTTATTTGGTACTCATTCTGAGCTTTTTAACGTTTGTTGAACATTAGATTTACTTATTTGCCCCTCCTATACACGTGTTGCTCATCGTGGAAGGCAAGAAAGATGGAAAAGCTGGGGCTCTTCCATTTGCTGCCAGAACGAATTTCTCCAGCTGTCTCTCAAGACCCAAACCCCTAGCCTCCGCAAGAAGGGTCATCTCTCTCTCACACTTTTTTTTTTCAATTTGTGATCAAATTTCCTTTGCATGAATGCTTCTCTGACATATTTGTTTCGGGTTTGGTTTTTGGGTTCTCTTTTCTTTGTTCAAATTTTTGTGATTTTAATTTTAAAAATGTGGGTTTTCTTTGTTCAATGGTATGGTCTATCTTCAATGTTTTACTATTTAACAGAAAACTAACGATGTTAAGTCATATCTTAACGCTTAATGAATAAAATAATAATTCCCTACAATTTTCATGTTTGTTTAACCCATAACCGACCACTCTCCTCAGCTCTCTCTCTCTCTCTCTCTCAATGTTTGGGGTCCCGTCATGATCTAATTAACCACTGGAAGTTTTTTCACTTTTTTGATCTCCTTAAAAAATGCTTAGTATAGGTTATGGTATTTTAACAGCGTCAATATTTATCAAGTATAAAGACATATGTTAAAACTTTAATAAAGAGACACGGAAAGAGACACAATTTAGAGACAGTAGACCCGCATTTGATATCATACAATGGACCTATCAAATCATATTTTAAGAAATGCTAACCACTAGCATTATATATCATACTTTGAGAAATGCTAACCACTAGCATTCGATATCATACAATGGACCTATCAAATCACTTGCAACACCCTATTAATTAAACATCAACAGCGATCACCAAAGGGGCTCTTCTTTTAGTAAATCAGCCATTACTAATATTGCGCTCTAAATCACTTTAACAAGTTTTTTTACATATTATATTTTTTCGTTGATAAAATAACAATAGTGTCCATTAACAACTAACTCTTAATTTAGTAGTATTTTTCTTCCTAGTGTTCAAAGAGATCGCTACACAAATCTCACCTCTTTTTTCTATACAACAATTTTAGGGAGGAAGATTTAAGTTAAGTTTCACAATGAACTAGTCACATTAACTATCAAATTCAAATGTATCATTCATATGAGTCAGATCTATGACACTCAATTATAGTTACAAATAAAAAAATTACAATTAAACTGTAGTACTAATGATAACCTCATCTCTTAATTGATTAAACAAATTAGTAAAGTGATTTGACCTACTCCCAATTTATTTTTCTTTTTATTTTATTTTTTTCAGATTTTGGGCCACAAAGATCCAACCAGCAAATTTCCAATTTTAGGGTCCAAAGTGGACTAGGCCAAGAAAATAGCCAGCCAACTCAATGAAAGCCCAACTAAGTTCCAAACCTTTAGGGGGCGTTTGTTTGCCCTCACTAACTCGGACTGGACTAGACTGGACTAGCTATTAGTCTAATACTATGTTTGTTCCATGCTGGGACTAACATTAATGAGACTAAAGGGGACTAGCATGGACAAAACCCTTCACTAAGAGGTCTTAGTGAGACCCCCCAATAACCATGGGACTAGCTAAGACTATCCTCTATTTCTCGTCCTTGTCATGCTCAACAACCACTCCCGACAGACTTCTCGTCATCGCCGGTCACCTAGATCAATCATTAACTTCCCGACTATCTTTCAAATCCATTTCACAACCAACTTTCATATAAAATATACCAAATTGAAGCTGAGAGTGACAAGATTACAATTTTTCTTGAATCGAGGCCAAAATGTGGTCGGAAAATGGCCTGGAAGTCTCGGCCTGTTTAGGCTTCTTCAAATCTATGACAAATTCGAGCATGCAAAGCTAAGATCTCGGTCCAGGGATGGTGATGAATTTTTTGGCGGTGCTAACTTCATCCAATTTAATGAGGGTTGGCCAAAAAACACATCGGGAAACCTGCAACTCGTCGAGAAAATTGGAGCCGTGAGGTTCCGTTCGAACAACGCATAGCTAGAGAGGGAGGGAAGACAGAGAAATAGAGATTGAAATCAATAAGGAGTTTGACCAGGAATGAGAAAGAGACATGAATTGAGAGGTTTGAGAGGAAAAAAAGAGGGAGAGGGTGGGACGATGAGAGAAGAGGAAAAGAGTGAGATGGAAATGGTAGGAAAAGATGGAGAAAAAGATAAGATCATAATAAAATATTAATAATTTATATATTAAATAAAATAATATTAGAATTTGTTATTATCCAGCTTCTTAGTCCAATACTGCACCAAACGCTTCACTAAGTTAGTCCAGTTTAGTCTAGTCTAAGCTAGTCCAGCTTAGTCCTTGAAGCTAATCCAGTCCGAGATAGTCCAGCGCAACAAACGCCCCCTTATACTCTTGAAAACACAGCAAAAGGCCATCTGGATCATAATTGGCAAGCAAAAGCTGATGGAATGCTCACTGCTTTTTGCTTCCCTTGCACTCAAAAGAAGAAATTAATTTGAAGCAAAAACAGAAGGTGGTGGGTGAGCGTTACACATTGACAGTCTCCTTCTAACCTTATTTGTTACACACTCATTTTCTTTCCTCTTCACTCCCCCCAACCATTAATATTCTGAATTCCATATATAAAATCTCATTCCATTTCCCCCTTCATCATCCCACCACACAAAATTAATCAAAGCAAAAAAAATGGAGAAAAAATGGCTTCTGCTATTCTCAATGGCAGCTGCAACGCTGCTAGCGGTCGACGTTGCGAATGGTCAAGAGGAGTCAGCGGTGAAGCCGTTGGTGAAGATAGTGAAGGGCAAGAAGGTGTGTGACAAAGGGTGGGAGTGTAAGGGATGGTCTGTTTATTGTTGTAACCAGACAATTTCTGACTACTTCCAAGCTTACCAATTTGAGGACCTTTTTTCCAAGCGTAACTCGCCCGTGGCGCACGCCGTGGGGTTCTGGGATTACCACTCTTTCATCACAGCGGCCGCTGAGTACCAGCCTCATGGATTTGGTACCACAGGTGGCAAGCTCCAGGGGATGAAGGAAGTTACTGCTTTTCTTGGCCATGTTGGCAGTAAAACTTCATGTGAGTTATAAAATTTTTCTTTCTAGGGTTTTTTTGGGTTGATTTGGTTGGAATTTCTTTAGGATCTCTTTTTCTCTATACCACTAAAGGAGGGCATCAGGCACCAATCTACATGATCTGGTACCAAATTCCAATATACTATATGTGGATCGAGTGCTAATTTATAATACTTGATATCAAATATCAACAATCTACTGTATTTGGTACCGAGTACCAATTTACAGTATTTTGTACATTGTCGAGTACTTATTTATAATACTTGATATAAGATGATAACGTTAACATATTGACCAAATATCAACAATCTCAGGTATTGTAGATTGGTGTGCAGTGCCAAACAATCTTTTCTCGTCATTCAAGTATTCAACTTGTACTTGCTTTGAAATGGATTTGATTAGGGTTATGTAAAATTTTTTTTGTTTAAAATCCCCATAATCGTAATTAGGAAGAGTTGAATAATTTGGAATTTGGGGTTCTATACAACGGAATTGACACCTTATTTTGTTCCTAATTAGCTTCTCACAACGCAGGATAAAAACTATACAAATCTAGGAATGTTGAGTGTTGTTGCTGGAGTTTATGACTCCAAAATGCTTTTCCTTGAAGTGCTTTTGAAGCTTAGATTTACAAGGATTTTATGCAGTCTTATATATAATGAAACAAAGATGAAGTGATGATAATTTGTTTCAATTGTCAGGTGGCTATGGGGTTGCTACAGGAGGACCAACGGCTTGGGGTCTATGTTACAACAAGGAAATGAGCCCTAGCCAGTTATACTGTGATGACTACTACAAATACACTTATCCCTGCTCTCCTGGAGCTTCATACCATGGCCGTGGTGCCTTGCCGCTCTATTGGTATAAACAATCCACCTAATTCCCAAATTTTTTCATATCCAGAATTTTGAGCTGTTATTAGCACTAAAAAATAGTCATCATACATTCTTTTCTAATGAAAAGAATAAGGAATGTATGATAACTACTATGGAGTGTTTATAACAAAAATATGAGTTAGCTTCTTTCGTAGAATCGTTCATTCTTCATTCTCATTCTTGCAAATCACAGTTTGAGATTACATAAATTATTCATAAAAAACACAAAGAAAAATTACTATACATGTAA
Organism: Pyrus communis; assembly: GCF_041283825.1. Taxonomy (NCBI): domain Eukaryota; kingdom Viridiplantae; phylum Streptophyta; class Magnoliopsida; order Rosales; family Rosaceae; genus Pyrus; species Pyrus communis. The sequence continues at coordinate 21,898,453 of NC_142577.1, read as the reverse complement.
TTGTGAAACTTGCATTGACAAGAGGTTTGGAATGCTATTTCTAGAGGAAGGGATTCAAGTATATTGTTAATAACAATTCTCGACTTTCTAATTTTCAAAATTCAGAACTGTTATTGGTACTTTAAAATACTAAAATAGTCATCACATAGACTCTTACTGAAAAATTGGAATGGAAAGGTGTCAAACAACTATTTTAACAATTCAGCATCACTTTCTACTTTATGATTTTGTTTCAATATTTCTTTTAGTTTTCATTTACTTTTGGGTGATTTTGAACTTAGGAACTACAACTATGGAGAAACGGGTGATGCCTTAAAGGTGGACTTACTAAACCATCCAGAATACATAGAACAAAATGCAACCCTAGCCTTCCAGGCTGCAATCTGGAGGTGGATGACACCAGTGAAGAAGAAAATCCCTTCAGCCCACGACGTCTTCGTAGGCAAATGGAAGCCAACCAAGAACGACACTTTGTCCAAAAGGGTTCCTGGCTTTGGCACCACCATGAATGTGCTCTACGGAGACCAAGTCTGTGGCCAAGGTGACGTTGACTCCATGAACAACATCATCTCCCATTACCTGTATTACGTTGACAAAGTCGGTGTCGGCCGTGAAGAGGCTGGCCCTCATGATGTGCTCAGCTGCGCTGAGCAGAAGGCTTTTCAACCTTCATCATCTTCTTCTTCTTCTTAAGGTTTTTATTCGATTTGTTTCAAGACATACGGATTGAAGACGAAGCAAAATGAAGACAATATATTTTTCAAGTTTATCTTTGTGTGATGTTGCAGTAAGCCCTGCATTTTATTATTTGGTGCAAATTTTGTGATTTGTGGTTTACAAGTTCTGAATATTACCTGCATCTTTGCAATTTGAATTGTATGAAACTGTGTTATTGTTGGATAATATTGTTTGGACCCAAATTTACACCATCGGCCCTTGCAATCAAGGCCATTAAGTGAGCATAGCTCCCAACCGTTGGATGGAAAAGTAAAGATAATTTTGTTATTGTTAAAGGATAATATTATGATTTTTATCATAATAATTATCTTTTAATATGAATTATCTGCATCTTCTTAAACCAGATAAATATGATGCAAATTATATCCCAAGTAAGCAGTACAGTTCAAATTGATTTGGAATGTCTGACGGCACTTGGAAGCTAAAAATGAATTTGAAATTCATTTGATCAGGATGCATGCATGGATGGGTTTAAAGGTGATGGAATTATGATGATGTGATAAACCTAGGATTTGATGGTCTTGGATAATGATGAGATAAGAAACCTAGATAGGCTAGTTCTTTTTGCATGGTGATGGAAGTTATTAGATGGGTTTAAAGGTTTCTAATGGAGGTTTTTGATGAGATAAGAAGCCAGGTGGGCTAGGTTTCTGATGTGATAAAGCCTAGATAGGCTTTATTTTGTTTGAAAAGTCACGAAATCTAAAGGATATGCCTTGGCATTTGCACATATCAATTTCAGTTCCGCGAGTTAGAGTTGTAGTTGGACTTTACAAAGTTATCAGGCCATGTCAAGCAAAAGATAGCCACTATAAATACAGAGTCGCATGCAACATTGAAAGCCCTCTCCAATTCAACACACAAACTGTCTTGCGCAAATTCTCGTTTTACGCGAAACCTCTCAACAACCTTGAGATTTTTATTTTCCTTTTTTAGCCAACACATTTTCAGTTTGGATAAACAACATTGTGAAGGCAACCAGCGAATATCTTCAGTTTGGATAAACATCACTGTTGCCGTAGAATCAGCCGACCTTAGAGCACCTTCAGTTTGGATAAACAGCATTGCGTTGAGGCTGACTGGTTATCCATCTAAGTCTTTGTCGTGAAGGATTTTTGAATCCTTATTGGAAGAGGTTATCTCATTAGTATTCTCGGCAAAATGAGGTGTTACAGGTTACTACATTCGGCACATTGAAAGCTGAATTTGATATTAAACTTTGCAGAACCAGCCTTGTCTTTAGGCTCTAAAACCCAAAGGCCAAGATGTGTTCCTTCCTCAGCCGCAGTCGCAAGATCAAGAAGTTAGCAGCGCGCCCAACGCGACATCAACAAATTTTACTCCCTAGCCGAGCTCAGCCGACGAGTTGGCACGCCCCGCACACAACCGAACAACGTAGTTAGCTTATTAATTACTCGGCCTATGCACCACGTAGGCTTGGTAGTTTTTAGGGTCAACAAGTGTAATATACTCGAAACTCTTCAATCCCATTTTTGGTTAGAGCCTTGTACATGTATATATATCTGTGTGTATATATATAATTAACACTTAATAGTTCTCATCACATAAATTTGGTTTTTCAATTGTACAAGATTGTTCTGCACCTTGGATTTTTATTTTTATTTTTTATTTTTTGACAAATGATATTATCTACACTATGTTTTTTGAACAAACGGTATTTTCTACACTATGGGGAAGAGGTGGACTTGGCCTCACAATGAGATAGCAATAATATGGTCCAAATTGTCACATCTCGACTCGGGCCCTTACCATATCCCGGGTTCGACTCCACTGTAGCACGATATTGTTCGCTTTGGGCCCCAACCACGCCCTCACGGTTTTGTTTCTGGGAACTTACACGAGAACCTCCCAGTGGGTCACCCATCCTGGTATTACTTTCATGCGAACTCGCTTAACTTCGGAGTTTTGATGAATTCCGAAGCCAGTGAGCTCCCAAAAGACCTTGTGCTAGGTAGAGATGGGAATATACATATAAGGCTTACATGATCCACTCATCTAGGCGATGTGGGATGTTACAATCCACCTCCCTTAGGGGCCCGACGCCCTCGTCGGCACACTTCCGACTAGGGATTGGCTCTGATACCAAATTGTCACATCCCGGGCTCGACTTCACCGTAGCACGATATTGTCCGTTTTGGGCCCTGGCCACGCCCTCACGGTTTTGTTTCTGGGAACTCACACGATAACTTCTTAGGGGGTCATCAAAATGTCACATCCCGGCTCGGGTCCCTACCATATCCCAGGCTCGACTCCACCGTAACACGATATTGTCCGTTTTTTACCCCAACCACGCCCTCACGGTTTTGTTTCTGCGAACTCACACGAGAACTTCCCAGTGGGTCACCCATCCTGGGATTGCTTTCACGCAAACTCGCTTAACTTCAAAGTTTTGATGAACTCTGAAGCCAGTGAGCTCTCAAAAGGCCTCGTGCTAGGTAGAGATGAAAATATACATATAAGGCTTACAAGATCCACTTCCCTGGGCGATGTGGGATGTTACACAAATTCTCTTTTGGCAAGAATCGAACCTAAGACCTCTCACTTATAAGTGAAGAAGAATACCACTAGACCTTAGTACTAAGTGATTGCACCCTGGAATTTAAATGCACAAAACATTGATCAAAATAGGCATTTAGGTTTAGGTGCATTGTTTTACAATTTTGTTTTTTGAACAAAAGATATTATCTACATTAAGGGGTGGGTGAGTAGGCTAAGCCTTACACTAGGCTAGTCATAACAATGCGGTTCAAATTCGCCTTTGACGAGAATCGAACTTAGGACCTCTCACTTATAAGTGAATAAGAATACCACTAAACCATAGTACTAAGTGGCATCCTACTAGATTGAACATGCATAACATTACGGATCAGGTTTATTGATATTCATACTTAATTTTAAGTTAAAGGTCTTGAATTCGATTTTTATATGCAAGCATTACATATCACCGACACTCACATCTCACATTTATCTTCACAATTAGGATATGTCAATGATTTTTTTTTTTTTTTGGTCAAACGATATATTTAGTTAAATTAGCCACCGATGAAGTTTGAACTCATGCTGTCATGCCAGAACTCAATACCTTTCCACCACTGTGATATGTCAATGATTTCATTTTCTCTTTAAACATGGTATTAGATGGGGTCCATATTTGTGAGTGAGGACGAATCAATTTTTTTCACTTAACACAAATAAACAAGACTCTGACTTTTAAACTCATTCTCAACTCAGTGACTAACCAATAACATTAAAGACACCTGGACTAATAAAATGATGCCAGGATGGCATGATCTCAATATTTGGAAGAGAAGTGCAACTAGACTAATAACCAGTTATTGAAAATTTGCATTCTTATCTATCTATATATAAAATCAATGGAAAAAGGTGAATAGTGATTTTGGTGTCAGCAAGTTTTAACAAAAATATTTGGACAAAAATGCCCCAAGACAAAAAAAAACAAAGGCATCCCAAAATAATGTATCAAATAAGGCAGGGGCATTTTCGTCATTTTAATAGTATTTTTTTAATAATTAATTATTTTGTGGTTTGGTTTTTCTTTGTTTTTTTTTTAAATTAGTACCTCACAATAGGTTAGTAATAATGTGATTCAATTTCTCTATTTTTAAACACGTTCAAAACATCTTAAAAGGCGTGTAATGCCGGTTATAAAAAATGTCATTCACACGCGGATAATACATATGATTAAATTAGTTGTCAAATGATTTTTTTTTTTTTAACAAACGATATTATCTACATTAAGGGGGAGAATGTCGGTTTAGCCTCATAATGGGTTAGCAATAATGTGATTTAATAAGTTGTTTATTAAATATTATTTTCTCTATTTTTAAACACGTTCAAAACATCTTAAGATGCATGTAATGCCGATTATAAAAAAGGTCTTTCGCACTCGGATAATAATGTGATTAAATTACATTAAATTAGTTGTCAAATGTTTTTTTTTTTTTTTAAACAAACGATATTATCTACACTAAGGGGGAGAGAGTGAGCTTAGCCTCACAATAGGCTAGCAATAATGTGATTCATTCAATTGTTTATTAAATATTATTTTCTTTATTTTTAAACATGTTCAAAACGTCTTAAGAGTCGTGTAATGCCGGTTATAAAAAAAAGTCTTTCGCACGCGGATAATAATGTGACTAAATTAGTTGTCAAATGATTGTTTATTTTATTTATTTTTAAGCAAATGATATTATCTACACTAAGGGGGGGAGGGGGTGGGCTTAGCCTCATAATGGGCTAGCAATAATGTGATTCAATCAATTGTTTATTAAATATTATTTTCTCTATTCTTAATGTAAATTCTATAGAGACCGATTTTATTATGTGAATTCAGCTACTTTAATTAGTTTATGAGTGGTTTCTTCTAGCATGATCTAAGATTATTCATTTACTTCAAATATTTGACTTTCCTTTTGTCCATTTATGCATATAAATACATCTAAAACATATAAGTCGCTCGTAGCACGCATTGATTCAAAAAATGCCTTTGTCATTTTAATTAGTTTTTTTGTGCTTTTTTTTTTGTTTTTAATTAGTACCTCACAATGGGCTAGTAATAATGTGATTCAATTTTTCTATTTCAAAACACGTTCAAAATATCTTAAGAGACGTGTACCGGTTATAAAAAAGGTATTTCTAGTAATGTGATTAAATTAGTTGTCAAATGATTTTTTTATTTTTTAACAAACGATATTATTTACACTAAGGGAGATAAGGGTGGGCTTATGTCACATCCCGGCCCGGGGTGGATCACTTCCCGAGCCCACTCCACCACCCTAGCACGATATTGTCCGCTTTGGGCTTACCATTCCCTCACGGTTTTGTTTTTGGGAATTTTGTTTTTGGGAACTCACGAGCAACTTCCCAGTGGGTCACCCATCATGCGATTGCTCTAGCCTCCTTCTCGCTTAACTTCGGAGTTCCTACGGAACCCGAAGCCAGTGAGCTCCCAAAAGGCCTCGTTCTAGGTAGGGATGAGAATATACATATAAGGATCACTCCCCTAGGTGATGTGGGATGTCACAGCTTATCCTCACAATGGGTTAGCAATAATGTGATTCAATCAGTTGTTTATTAAATATTATTTTCTCTATTTTTTCTCTATTTTTAAACATGTTCAAAACATCTTAAGAGGCGTGTAATGCCTGTTATAAAAAAGGTCTTTCGCACGCGGATAATAATGTGATTAAATTAGTTGTCAAATGATTATTTTTTTATTTTAACAAATGATATTATCTACACTAAAGGGGAGATGGTGGGCTTAGCCTCACAATGGGCTAGCAATAATGACACACCCTGACCTGGATTGTTTACTAGGACTTCGAATCGAGCTGTGCTGGCCATCACCTGGAAGGTGACGAAGTCATAAAGTATAGTGATGTGGAAAATGTGAATAAATTTAAACCTAACAATATCTAAAGACAAGATTGCATTGTGAGCGGGAATGAACCCATTTCACACACGACGTCAGAGCATAAGTAAAGTACAATAGTGTGGGTAAAAATCATACCCTCACAGGTAGCCACCTATATTGAGATTCGTAAAGAATCCTCGTCGATACGAACTTTTAGCAGCTAAAACCTGGAGGGGCGCAAAAACAGAAAATGTGAGTGAGCAAAAACAAAGCTTTTGAAAACGCATTTCTCTTTCTAAACATATTAACCCCTCACTGTAAAACCAGTATAATTTTCCCAGAAAATACCAATACATACATATTTAAAAATCTTGTTAAAAAAATAGTGTAAATCAAAGTATATGGCATGTCAAGTATCTCAACGGTAAATATGTAAGTCAGGTGATATAAATCAATGTAAAAATGATATGCTAGCTAGAGTCAACTAATGTGACATGTACGGTTGAACCTATTGCTCATCAATCCAGCCAAAGTCACCTAATGTGACATGTACGACTCTAAACTTGCATACGAGTTGGAACCACCTAATGTGGTTTGTACGACAGACTGGGTGTAAATAAGTACGCTCAAGTGCTACGATCACGAAGGTTGTGCGACGAATCGCAGGTCACCTACGAGTCAGAACGACCTAATATGTGAAGGGAAATCTATGAGATTCATGTGGGATTTCTAGTGACTAGCATGCATATACAATTCAAAATTTATATACGAAAGCAACGGAAGCATGTCATACATTTTATCAAAGCTATAGTCATGCAAATCCCCTTCAAGATGCATAGGTTTATATAAGATGCATCAAAACAAAATTTATAAGAAGAACAAACTAGAGGTTTAGTTTTATACCTCTTGATCTAGTTCTTAGACCAAGGATGGACCACCTCCAAGATCTTTGCTCCTCAAACTCCTTGAGCCTAGCCTCCCTCCTTGCTTCCTCCACTTTGTATAGTAAGTGCTCCTAGGTTCTCTTCAAGTTTCCAAAGATATGAAAACCTCTAAAGATCCTCATCCACTTTGTAATGAGAAAGATGAAGGAATAACCAAAAGGGTGTATAGATGATTAGTTAAATCACCCCCTTGGTGGCCGGCCCTTTGTGTTCAAGAGAGAGAGCTTTTCTTTTTCTCTTTTGTTGTTTTAGAACACATCAAAAACCCTCATTAATCTTTCACTATAATGTTCCTTTTATTACATAAAGAAACAAGTCAACAATTGACCTTCTCTCTCCCTCTCTTTGGCCGGCCATATGTGTTTGGTTTGGGCTTTGGGCTTTTAATTATTTCAAGTCATCCAATGCTTGAATAAAAGCCCAATGGGTTTTGGCCCAATGGGCCTAATTAAACCCGAACGTTTCTATAAGCCCAAAACGATCTTTATCGCTTTTATGATTTCTTTAGACTTTCTAAATTAATCAAAACACTTAATTAATCCAATTAATTATTTCCTTAATCCATTAGTTACTCACTACAAGAGTGTATTGGTGAACAATCTTTTAGGTTCTAATTAGCAAGGCAGTGAGGTGATTGGCACCAATCCAATTGATTATCCAATCACTTAGTGAATTAAAACTTACTTTTAATTCACCTTCCTTTTGATGACTACATTTAATTATCTAGAAGAACTCACAAGCCATGAGTGACATCTAACCATATATCATGGCTACCCAAGCTAATGTAGAAGTTTATTCGGAGAACCTATTCAGTTGGAATTACAATGTAATTCGATCCTTCTCTAAAACAATACTCTCAATCACATCACTAGGGTATGGATTTATAATGTCAAACCCCTAATGTGATTATTCCTTCTTATACGATTCAATTGAGACGTATAGGAACGCTTTCCTTTATTACGCTCGATACTTCGGCCGAAGATTCCCGAATCATATCTTAGAGTATTCATCCTTTCTTATCGAGGATTAGAGATTCCTTGTTGCGCATTCACTTGCCTTCATGGCTAAGTGGCTTAACCCCAACGATGCCTTGGACACTCGCGTATGGAATGACTTTAACATAATCAAAGATTAAGTACTTAACCACAAGACAACGACGATGCCTCAGGTCAAAGGATTACTTACATTATTCCAACCATTAGAGTTACTTGCTTGACATGTGAGTAGACCTCCATGCAAGTACTCTCGTTCGATTGTGTTCAGTGAACTCATTCCCTTAATGAGCACCTACATGCTTGTCTTAGTGTCGCTACACGAATGGGATGAGACTTTTCATCCTTCCAATTGAAGCAGACATAGTATGTACCGGTCTATGGATTGTCAGTATCCCTCCGACAATCCTTATGACCAAGAACCTTTTTGGACATGATGGTTATGAGAAGAAGGTCTCTGTAATCTAACATCATTAGGTTACTTCTTCCATCGATCCATTGTCCATGGATTCACTATTTAGGACATATTTTGTTCATTGAGATAGTCCTAATTAGTATCTTTGCCTTCCGATGTATAAGAGTCATATATACATCAATTCATTGTCCTGAAAGGTTTCTTCCAAAGATTGACTTTCAGGGCATATTTCCAACAATATGGTCTGTACAACAGGCTAACATCTGCCTTGGATCTAAGGTGAGCATGCGGTGTGGAAGGTGAACGATCACATGAAGGCTAGGCCCTGGCCTCGGACGGGGCACTAACATCGGGGTGTAGGACAATGAGCTCTACGTGCATCAACTCATAACCAACTACCATGCAACCATACCATCAATATATACTCTCCTAAACTTACTTGGGCCTTTGCAGCATCATGTAATATTATGTAAAGCTATACTAATGCATATGTTAAAACATAAAGCAAATATGACATGGCATTTTAAACGAAATTCCATTTAAAATAGTTTATGGGAAACTTATATATATATATATATATATATATATATATATATATATATATATAGAAAACCAAAAGCCCACTCACCGAAGGTCCGCGCCACACTCCCTAGCATGAATATTGAGATGTCTCGAACAATCGACGCCTAGAACAATTATTAAACTACATCTCAGAATTCTTATCGATAAAATACATAATTTACATAAAACACATCCCTTCGTAAATCGATCCGGAAGGTCCGCATCACGGATTTCCGATCCATTACTTCCAAAGGTCCACATTATGCTTTTAGAACAACATCCTAAAGTTTCATTACGATCCAACGGTTAGATCTTTGCTAATTTCTAAAACCAAGTGGGGGTTAACATTTTATTTTACGAACTTACAAATCCAATTCGGGAAGATCCCTACCTCGGATTCCCAATCCGTAAGTTCCTATGGTCCTCTAATATTACGTACTATAATGTATTAAAGTTAGGTGACGATCCAATGGTTGGATCGTCGATTCATATAATGACCTATTAACGTATCGTAAATAATTTTGGTTCTAACGATCAACCTACGTTATACAATTATCAGAACTGAACTCAAGGCATCTAATCTAGCCACGCGCCGCCGCATGCACCACCGCTGGTGGTGGTTGGCCGTCCCGACTCGTCAAAAAATTCAACTATTTCTAAAAATTCTCAAAGTTCACAAAAATGAAGATCTCAGTGAGTGGAGCAACTTTCATACACGTGACTAAGGCCAATTTGGCCGGGAAAAGCCTCAATTTCTCTAAAACTCGTTGGAACCCTAGAATTTGGGTGTTCTTGATTCGTCCTCAAATCAACTCCGACGCTCCAACCACTGATTGGGCTTTGATCCTTACCTCTTGTGGAGTATTTTGGTGGTGGTATTTGAAGGAAAATATTTCAAGATTGGTGGATCTCAGGCAATGGCTTCCGCGGCACCCACGGGTATTTCTTCGTGAATCTCAACCAATCTATGTCGATTCTAGCTAGAAATGGATGTTGGGGTTATGGTGATGAGGTTTGGTGGTTGTGAATGGGTGAAAATTGCTTGAAAATTGGATGAGTATTTCTGGAAAATTCCACCGGTTCGACACCGGGTTGTTATGGGTGTACAGGTCGAATTGGTTGGGTGCTCTCCACCTTCCTCATTTCCCCTCCTTTCTTTCTTCTCTGATTGGTCACCCTCTCATCTCTCATTTTCTGATTAGTCTGGTTCCTCCTTCCTTTCTCTTCTTTATACTCCATCTCCACTGCCTATCATTTCTGTCTTTAAATCTGGGCCACACATATGGCTTTCTAGATTAAACTAAAAAAAATCTAAAGCTTTCTAGAAATAATTAATTTACTAAAATGCCTCTGACTTTAAACGTTAATATCTCCTTCATTATAACTCCAAATTGTGTTCCATTTATGCCCACGCGTCCGTAGCGACGAGTACTACGAGGATACACCAAGAAAATGAACCTTACATGACATGACAAGATAGTCAACAAAAGTCAACGTCTTTGCCTCAAAGGTCATATCCGTAAATTCACATTTAAACATTATAAAAAACATAATTTTTAGGGACGGGTCGTTACAAATAACATGATTCAATCAATTGTTTATTAAATATTATTTCTCTATTCTTAATGTAAATTCTATAGAGACTGATTTTATTATATGAATTCAGCTGCTTTAATTAGTTTATAAGGGGTTTCTTCTAGTGTGATCTAAGATTATTCATTTACTTCATATATTTGACTTTCCTTTTGTCAATTTACGTATATAAATACATTTAAAACGTGTAAGTCGAGCATAGTACGCCGTGATTCAAAAAATGTCTTCTACACACACGTAAGCGCGTGCATGAAGGCTAGTTATATATAAAGCTGGAGGCCAGTTTTGGTGTCATGAGTTTGACAAAAATATTAGGACAAAATTGCCCCTTAACCAAAAAAATCCAAAAGCTGCCCAATATAATATATCAAATAATGCAGGGGTAATTTGGTAATTTAGTCATCATAAAATAAAATATAAATATAAGTAGGAAGAGAGAAAAGAATAAAAAAAATGGAAGGATGAGTGAAAGTTGATGGTGCCCACGTGAAGGGGAAAGAAAAATATAATAGAAAAATAAGAAAAATCATGAATATTGTGTTTAAAACATCTTAAGAGTTGCGTAGTATCTCACAATAGGCTAACAATAATGTGATTCAATAAATTGTTCATTAAATGTTATTTTCTCTAATTTTAAACATGTTCAAAATATCTTAAGAGACGTGTAATGCCGGTTATAGAAAAAGTTCCTTGCACCCGCATAATAGTGTGATTAAATTAGTTGTCAAATGATTTTTATTTTTAACAAACGATATTTTCTACACTAAGGGAGAGGGAATGGGCTTAGCCTTATAATGGACTAGCAATAATGTGATTCAATCAATTGTTTATTAAATATTATTTCCTCTATTCTTAATGTAAATTCAATAGTGGCCGATTTTATTTTGTGAATTCAATTGCTTTGATTGGTTTATGAGGGGTTTCTTCTAGCATGATCTAAGATTATTCATTTACTTCAAATATTTGTCTTTCTTTTTGTCAATTTACGCATATAAGTACATTTAAAACGTATAAGTCGCGTGTAGCACGCCGTGATTCAAAAAATGCCTCCTACACATGCGTGAGTGTGTGCATGAAGGCTAGTAATATTAATATTGTTGTTGCAGGTAAGTAGAATTACTTAGTTGTATTTATACCATCTACGTATTGGAATGATGATTTTTTTCTCTTTAGCAATGTTTAGAACATTCCACTTCTTGTTACGTTAAGAAACCATACAATTCTTCATATATGATAATGTCCAAAGTTTGAACGAGAAATAGAGTGTCTCAAATTAGTTTTTGCATATGTACGACACTTTAGTAAATTTATCTATACATTAATCAGTAACATTAACCTTAGTAACGATTTCATGTTAATTTTTTTTACTGATGAGTACTACAACACATTCCAAGAATTTTTTTCCCAAATCTTGCATATAGAATAGCTTCAATACCAAGTTTTGCATAATTTTATAATTTCAGAGATTTTGCGTTATGTAAAAGTGTTGGCATAGTTACAATAATAAACAAATAATTAAACCACTTCAAAAATCAAGATGACATTCTTTTCAAAAACTAAATAAAATTGACGACGTGTAATCTTTTGCGTTTTAAGTTTGAATTATCTTTTTTTCTTTTTGTGTACTTTAGATCGTTTGTATTAAACAAAATAATATGCACGACCACAGCTTCAAAGAAAAAAAAAAAAATAATAATGCATGAACATTCTCATGTATTCCAGGAAATGCACGATACGACCATCGCTTGAAGAAGTGTACGCACGACCAAGCATGCCCAAAGTGGAAAGGTATAAACTATAACCCTACGTGTTCCACACCAAAAAACAAAAAAATGATAATAATAAAGCAATAAAAAAGTGGCTGGAAAATCTGGATATACAAGTCACTTCACTGGTGGTGGAGGCCAACAATATCAGGCTGTCAGCTTCTTTGTGGTAATTCTGAACTTCCGAGTATCCGATAGAAATAGAGAGAGACAGAAACAGAGTGAAGATATCATTATCCTTCGAGGAAGACAATTTTTAATTCTCTTCTTAGGAATACAAGTTCTAATTGAAAACAATAATTAGAATCAAATTTAATTTAGAATTTACACAATTATACTTAAAATAGAAATTTACAACATATTTTTATATATTAATTTTGTTGTTGCACGTAAGTAGAATTATTTAGCTGTATTTATACTAGCTATGTATCGGAATACTGATATTTTTCTTTCTAACAATGTTTAGAGAATTCCACTTCTTGTTACGTTAAGAAAACATATAATTCTTCACATATAATAATGGCCAAAATTTGAATGAGAAATAGAGTGTCTTTAATTAGTTTTTGTATACGTACGATACTTTAGTAAATTTACCTATACATTAATCAGTAACATTAACCTCAACCACGATTTTATGTTAATTTTTTTTACCAATGAGTACTACTATTGTTGACCCTAAAAACCACCAAGCCTACATGGCGTGTATGCCGAGTAATTAATAAGCTAACTACGTCATTCAATTGTGTTCGGGGTGTGCCAACTCGTTAGCCAAGGAGTAAAATGTGTTGATGTCGTGTTGGGTGTGCTGCTGAATGCTTGATCTTGCGATTGCGATCGAGGAAGGAACACGTCTCGGCCTTCGGGTTCTAGAGGTTGAAGACAAGGCTGCTAGTTCTGCAAAGTTCAATATCAATTCGGCTTTCAATGTGCCGAATGTAGTAACCTTTAACACCTCACTTCGCCGAGAAGGCTAATGAGATGAAATCTGCCAATAAGGATTCGAAAATCTTTCTCGATCGAGATTTGGATAGGCAATTAGTCGGTCGAGAAGCAGTGCTGTTTATCCAAACTGAAGGTGCTCCTTGTTCGGCTGATTCTACGGCTCCGTGCTATTATCCAAACTGAAGATGTCACTGGTTGCCTTCACAGTGCTGTTTATCCAAATTGAAGATGTGTCAGCGAAAAAAGGAAAATAAAAATCTCAAGGTTGTTGAGAGGTTTTGTGTTGAGCGAGAGTTTGCGCATGACAGTTTGTGTGTTGACTTAGGGGGTTAGAATGATGCACCCCCTTCTTATTTATAGCAGCCAATCTCGTCATGGCCGAACTAGAGCTATACTCGGATTGGGATTCTTTATCCTAATCTAACCAAGTCTTGGCCAATCCTACCTCCATTAGGACTTTGAACCAAACTCTTTATCTGGCCACATTCACTTCTCAAATATCAGCATCCTCATCCCATTGAGACTCCTTGTTATGCTAGGATTCAACTTTCCCACCAATCTGTCTCATACTAAGACTCGGCCGATCCTAACCGAATGGCCCATAATAACTAGAATTCGCGATGATTCTAGAATCATAATGCCGGGCTGAGAACAACTCCTAACTCGACCCACACCAATATTTTGGGCCCAAACAACTACACATTCCAAGATTTTTTTCCCAATTCTTGCATATAGAGTAGTTTCAACACTAAGTCTTACATAATTTTATAATTTCACAAATTCTGCGTTATGTAAAAGAGTTGGCGTAAGACTTACAATAATAAACAAATAATTAACCCACTTCAAAAATCAAGATGACATTCTTTTCAAAAACTAAATAAAATTGACACCGTATGATTTACTACGTTTTGGGTTTGAATTATCTTCTTTCTTTTTGTGTATTTTAGATGTTTGTATTTGTTTGGACCTAAATTTACGCTATCGGCCCATACAATCAAGGCCGTTAGATGAGTAAAGTTCTAGACCGTTGGATGATAAAGTGGTTGAGATAATTTTCAATTATTATTAAGGAATAATATTGTGGTTTTAATCATAATATTATCTCTTAATATATATTGGATTATCTAAGCCTAATATTGGCTATATCCAGCGGATCGTTTAAAGATAAATGATATCTAAAAGATAGGTTGTTGCTTACCTTGAGAAGTCTTTGACCTAGACTCTAGCTGATGAGTTTGAATTAAAATCAAATTCTACACAAGTGAAGCCGCACCACACATCTGCTTCTATAAATACAAGGCTGCGAACACCATAGAGAGGACCTCCAATTCAACACACAACTGCCCTGCGCAAAACCTCTCAAACATCTTGAGATTTTTTATTTTCTTTTTTCCGCCGACACATCTTCAGTTTGGATAAACAGCACTGTGAAGGCAACCGGCGAACATCTTCAGTTTGGATAAACAGCACTGTTGCCGTAGAATCAGCCGTTCCCGAAGCACCTTCAGTTTGGATAAACAGCACTGCGTCGAGGCCGACTGGTTATCTATCCAAGTCTCGGTCGAGAAGGATTTTCAAATCCTTATTGGCAGAGGTCATCTCATTAGCCTTCTCGGCGAAGTGAGGTGTTACCAGGTTACTACATTCGGCACCTTGAGAGCCGAATTTGATATTGAACTTCGTAGAACTAGCAGCCTTGTCTTCAGGCTCGAGAATCCAAAGGCCGAGATTTGTTCCTTCCTCGGCCGCAGTCGCAAGATAAAGAAGTCAACAACGCACTCAACGCAACATCAACAAATTTTACTCCTCGGCCGAGCTCGGCCGACGAGTTGGCACGCCCCGCATTCAACCGAAGGACGTAGTTAGCTTATTAGTTACTCGGCCTGCGCGCCACGTAGGCTTTGTAATTTTTAGGGTCAACATTTTGGCACGCCCGGTGGGACCCAGTGCTAAAACTACGAAGTTTATATGATATATCAAGATTCCAATCCGGCTCCACGTAGCCGATTGTACGAGCGCCTAGAGGAATTGAAAAAACACAATGAAGAACGGAAAAGATCTTTGGAAGTGGAAAATTCTTCGTGGCCATAAAGAGTTGCAAAAGTCATTCGCTTACATGTTGAGAATAAAAGCTCATGTTGCCCTGCAAGAGCAATGGGTAAATGAAGACAGGGCTCGATTTAATGCCTGGCTAGATGGAAAATATTTTCCTTACGTTTTCGACTACAAATCAATTCCATTTGAGGAATGGTTGGTTGAAAAGACTGGGGGACAATTTTCCGCTTCGGCCGTAATCAGACATCGGCTTAAGAAAATTGTTAATTTGGTCGAGGAACAAAGGCCACCTATTTTTTCGGTCGAGACTGAAAGTGTGGTAGGCCTAGAAGAAAATGTTCAAGTTTCTGAGCCAAGAATTGACTCAGAAAATGTTTCTTTAGAGGAGTGTTCCAATGACGAACAATACCGATACACGACTTCGGACCATAAAACCACATCAATTGATATGGTAATTGGAGACATGGTTTTAGATGCCGAAACTACGCCAATCAATATGATTATTAGTGATAACACCGATATAGAGAAATCTCATTCGGCTAAGTTGTTTGAATTAAAAGCCGAAATTATGCGTGTGGGGCATAATAATTGTTCAACACATTCGGCGGCCGAAAATGAAAAAATTTTCACCAAGTTACAAATATTTGGAGAAAATTCTTTATTTGGCCTAGAGCAAAATCAATTTGAGAATTTTGATATTATAAGATCTCGGCTTGGAATAAAGCATCGTTGGCCTCCTCCTATTTATGGTTCGACCACTTTTATTTCCATGTGCTAAATTACTTTCTTAACCATTCGGCCACTTTAAGACCTCGGCCGACAATGAAGTTCCTCGGCCACGAAACGTATCTAGCTAATGTTCCTCGGCCCACTTTACAAAACGATATGGCCGAATAAAAGAAAATATGGCCGAATACAATTCTTTGGCCGAATAAAAGAAAGTTTGGCCGAATACAATGGGATATATATATATATATATATATATATATAGGTTCTACACCCAATTCTTCTTGGCCTCGGCCTCGGCCCACTTTACAAAACTATTTGGTCGAATACAATTCTTTGGCCGAATAAAAGAAAGTTCGGCCGAACTATTGACCCCAAATTATTTTTCCTACCCCCTAATTCTTCTCGACCTTGGTTCATGATTGCTTATCACTTCTCTTCAACCATGAGTTGTTCTTTGGTCAAAAGAAGCCAGGATCATGTTCTCTCGGCTCAACACAGCAACAGGTTTCTCTCGGCCTGATAAGTAGGTGGTCGAGGTACTCCTGACTGGCTGGAAAGACTTAATTTCCTTAACCATTCGGCTTATGGGCCGAAGCTCAAGGAAACTGGGGGGCAATGTTTGGACCTAAATTTACGCTATCGGCCCATACAATCAAGGCCGTTAGATGAGTAAAGTTCTAGACCGTTGGATGATAAAGTGGTTGAGATAATTTTCAATTATTATTAAGGAATAATATTGTGGTTTTAATCATAATATTATCTCTTAATATATATTGGATTATCTAAGCCTAATATTGGCTATATCCAGCGGATCGTTTAAAGATAAATGATATCTAAAAGATAGGTTGTTGCTTACCTTGAGAAGTCTTTGACCTAGACTCTAGCTGATGAGTTTGAATTAAAATCAAATTCTACACAAGTGAAGCCGCACCACACATCTGCTTCTATAAATACAAGGCTGCGAACACCATAGAGAGGACCTCCAATTCAACACACAACTGCCCTGCGCAAAACCTCTCAAACATCTTGAGATTTTTTATTTTCTTTTTTCCGCCGACACATCTTCAGTTTGGATAAACAGCACTGTGAAGGCAACCGGCGAACATCTTCAGTTTGGATAAACAGCACTGTTGCCGTAGAATCAGCCGTTCCCGAAGCACCTTCAGTTTGGATAAACAGCACTGCGTCGAGGCCGACTGGTTATCTATCCAAGTCTCGGTCGAGAAGGATTTTCAAATCCTTATTGGCAGATGTTATCTCATTAGCCTTCTCGGCGAAGTGAGGTGTTACCAGGTTACTACATTCGGCACCTTGAGAGCCGAATTTGATATTGAACTTCGTAGAACTAGCAGCCTTGTCTTCAGGCTCGAGAATCCAAAGGCCGAGATTTGTTCCTTCCTCGGCCGCAGTCGCAAGATAAAGAAGTCAACAACGCACTCAACGCAACATCAACAAATTTTACTCCTCGGCCGAGCTCGGCCGACGAGTTGGCACGCCCCGCATTCAACCGAAGGACGTAGTTAGCTTATTAGTTACTCGGCCTGCGCGCCACGTAGGCTTTGTAATTTTTAGGGTCAACAGTATTAAACAAAATAATATGTACGACCATAGCTTTAAAAAAAAAAAATCATGCACGACCATTCTCATGTATTCCAGGAAATGTATGCTACGACCATCGCTTGAAGAAGTATACGCACGACCAAGCATGCCCAAAGGGAAAGAGTGTAAAGTATAACCCTACGTGTTCCACCAAAAACAAAAAACAACAACAACTACAATAATAAAAAGGTGGCTGGAAAATCTGGCTATATATGTCACTTCACTGGTGGTGGAGGCCAACAATGTCAGGCTGTCAGATTCTTTGTCATAATTCTGAACTTCTGAGTCTCTGAGTCGGAGAGAAATAGAGAGAGAGAAACAGGGAGAAGGAGGGGTTTTCCGGTGCAACAGAGATGGTCGTGGGGCGAGACATCGACGATCTGCCGAAGAACGACGCCAACTACACGGCATTAACGCCGCTGTGGTTTCTGGATAGAGCAGCTCTGGTGCACCCCACCAGAACATCCGTGATCCACGGATCGATTCGCTACACGTGGCAGCAGACTTACCAGCGGTGCCGCCGTTTGGCCTCCGCTCTCGCCAAGCGCTCCATCGGCCTCGGCACCACGGTAACTTAAACCTTAATTATTAGTTCTGTCATCCATTTGACCTGAGTGCTAAATTTGTTTAATTTTTAAATTTTAGATTTTATTTTTTGTAATATAAATTTTATATTTTTATAATTTTCTTGTCGAATTTATGGAAATGGGAAATGGAAAAGCGTTATCTTTCTCCTGTTTAATTGGTATTTATGGAAATGAAATTGCAGTCGGAAATTGTGTATTTGATGAGGCATTTAAGGTCTCTGTTTGGTTTATTTATCCAAAAATGGTACTGTGTTGGGCTCCATTGGGACTCCTTTTGTAGGAAGCATATCTGCTCAAAGGCGCTTATGCTAAAAGTCCTTTTCTTATGAACATGACGGAATTTTGTTAAAAGTCCATGCTCTAAGCACTTGGAAGTGCTTCCTGCTAAACACTTAGGTGTTTCTATGACTCAGAAACACTTTTAAGTTTTTCTGCAAAAAGTAGTCACAAGTGTTTTTTTGGTCGTTAGAAAGAACTTTGAGGCCTTCGAAAAGCAATTTGAAAGAGTAGATTGTTTGGAATTTAGCTTGTTACCTTTTTATCTTGACACTTTAACCAACACATGTACTTATGTACCCACATTCGGATGAAATAAGTGCTGCTCTTGACGAATGCTCTCTTGTTTTGGTTATGTTTCACATTCAAAAGCTCAATTCCTTTGTGTATTGCTTTGGATTAATCCCTGTGTACCTCATATTTATATAATCCCCTTGCTTTTGGTTTTGGACCGACCGTCCGTTCTGCCTTTTGTCATTGTATTTATTTAATGGAATTCAATTGGTTTAACTTTGTTTTGTACTTGATATTCAATGTTGCTGAGAAGAAACTTACAGACACTTGTGGCAATGGTTTCCGTATGTCTTTCCCATGGTAGAGTCCATTTCTCGGACTGCCCATTTTTAAACTAACTTCAAGTAACTTTATCGACCCAAAAACGATCCTTCCAAACAACATTGGTTTTCCTTAGAAAGAAAGGGAAAAAATGGAATCCAGTTAGAGAACAAAGAAAAACTAGTATTGTCCGTCTTTAACTTCAATTGGACAATTCGAAGATCCAATAACTTACCTGTGGTCCTGTAGAAAAAAAAACCTATTTCTACTCCAGATGCATGCGAAGAACTATAATATGAAATACAAATGCATCATGTCCCTGGTCATTTGCAATGAATTGCTTTGGTAACATCTCCTTTCTCCTCTAAAATGCAGATGGTTAGTAGCTTTCACCATCATTTCTTCTTTTTATCTTGTCCTTCCTGTTTTATGATCATATTTTATTGAGATAATGGCCTTTTTGATATGTTGTCTTGCTTTTTCATCACCCCACTTCTGCGGCTGAACATTACGGGCTCTGCCCAGTGCTAGTTATTGGGGCTTCTTGAAGTTCCTTTTTAGTTGTTTATATTCTATCAAGAGATATTTTGTACTTGAAAATTCATAATGGTATCCTTTTCATGGACTTATTCGCTTTTGACTAGCATGAAAGCATGGTTCTTTTGTTTCTTTGGTTACCAAAGTTTTGTTTTTCATCGTATCGTAATGCTTGGATTTCTTAAAGGAATTCGTTGTAATCTCTGAAACCACAAATCACACCTCTTTAAAATCTCAGATCAATTTTTTAGGTACCGTACATATTGTGTTATACTCTTGCATGGGATCTCACCATCAGCTTCTGTTATATGCTTCTTGTGTTGTGTTGGAGCTTGTTGATTGACACATCACTTTTCTTATATTGAAACAGGTATCGGTAATAGCACCAAACGTGCCAGCCCTCTTTGAAGCTCACTTTGGAGTTCCAATGGCAGGAGCTGTATTAAACACTGTCAATGTTCGTCTAAATGCGGCGACTATTGCTTTCCTTCTTGGTCATTCATCGTCTGTAGTTGTGATGGTGGATCAAGAATTTTTTCCCTTGGCAGAGGAAGCTTTGAAGATCTGGTCAGAGAAAAGCGAAGGCCATTACAAGCCTCCACTCTTAATTGTCATAGGTGATGAAAGCTGTGATCCTATGGCACTAAAAAGTGCCATGAGAAGAGGTGCCATTGAATATGAGACATTCTTGGAAACTGGTGACCCTGAGTTTGCTTGGAAACAACCAGAGGATGAGTGGCAGAGCATTGCTCTGGGTTATACTTCTGGCACAACAGCCAGCCCTAAGGGGGTGGTTTTGCATCACCGTGGGGCTTATCTGATGGCTTTGAGTGGTCCTCTTATATGGGGGATGACTGAAGGAGCTGTATATTTGTGGACTCTACCCATGTTCCATTGCAATGGTTGGTGTTTCGCTTGGTCACTTGCAGCTCTTTGTGGGACAAACATATGCCTTCGACAGGTAAATTTCTTATATATATAGTTACAAAAGCTGTATTTTTAGTTCAGCATATTAACTAGTTTTGTTATTCTCCCGTGAATTTTTCAGTGTTAAAGCTTATATTGCATTCTATGTAGTCATTACTGCATCTTTAGAATATAGAAGGCCATCATATGCATGAGACTGTTGAATCCTCGTGCACTGAATGTCACAGTACGAACCTGTTGGCCCCAAGTACCATAGTGACCCTGATTCCCCAAGTAAATATTAAGACCCCAATACAACATGCTCTGTGGAGCTCGTATGTACTTTCTGCAGTTTGGCAACAAGCTGCAGTTAAAGTAATGTCAACTTTTACATGCGTTGTCAATCTACAATGTTCAGCCAACATTTTATGTTTGGTTGCACCCCTCTTAGGCTTCAGAACTGAGCCTCGCATTTTCTATCTCAAATTCTAAAATTTCTCTGTAAGTTGATGTTGGATTGGAGGTTAATTATTTTAGTATACAGTTCAGATAATTGTTATCTTTTCATTTAGTTTTCCCTGGTTGATTCGCTTAGATGTCCATGCCCACACTGCCCTTTGTTGATTTTCATAGGTTACAGCAAAGGCAGTCTATTCAGCGATAGCTGAGCATGGCGTGACTCACTTTTGTGCTGCACCCGTGGTACTCAACACTTTGGTCAATGCTTCCCCGGAGGAGACTATCCTTCCTCTCCCTCATGTTGTACAGGTGATGACAGCTGGTGCTGCTCCTCCACCTTCTATTCTCTTTGCAATGTCCCAAAAGGGCTTCCGAGTCACACACACTTATGGCCTGTCAGAAACTTATGGCCCCGCCACAGTATGTGCCTGGAAGCCTGAGTGGGACTCACTCCCCCCTGTAAAACAAGCGCGACTTAATGCACGCCAAGGTGTTCGGTACATTGGCATGGAGGGGGTAGATGTTTTCAACCCTGAGACTATGCAACCTGTTCCCGCAGATGGAGCTACCATGGGAGAGATAATGATGCGGGGCAATCTTGTAATGAAGGGGTATTTAAAGAACCCAAAGGTGAATGAGGAAGTTTTTGCCAACGGGTGGTTTCATTCTGGGGATCTTGCAGTGAAGCATCGAGATGGCTATATCGAAATCAAAGACAGGTCAAAGGATATTATCATCTCTGGTGGTGAGAACATCAGTAGCGTGGAGGTTGAGAACACTCTATATCAACACCCAGCCATATTCGAGGTATCAGTGGTTGCAAGGCCACATGAGAAGTGGGGTGAAACTCCTTGTGCTTTTGTGACATTGAAGCCGGGTGTCGACAATTCTGATGAGAAGCATCTGGCAGAAGATATAATGAAGTTCTGCCGGTCCAAGCTGCCTGCATATTTTGTTCCGAGATCCGTGGTATTTGGACCGTTGCCAAAGACCGCTACCGGGAAGATACAGAAGCATTTGCTGAGGGCGAATGCCAAAGAGCTGGGATCTGTCTCTTTGAGTAAGTTATAACTGCATCGTATTCGCCATTGTATACAAGGCTAATAACAGCTTGAGTCATATGCAGTGCCAAGCTAGGTTATCTTGCTCTTCTGTCATTTTTCTTTTGGTAAAAAGCGGGTGTAAGATTAAGCGACGAGAAGAGCGAAGGTCGAACATTCGCCTTCTCGGGATTTAATGTGTGACCTAGGTTCTCTTACACAGATTACAGAACTATGAAAAATATATTGAGATTCTCTCAAAGCTTTACTCAGGGTGTTTGATTTGTTGCTGCCGTATCTGAGTTAATCACCTATATTGACCTAGTCTGAAGTTAATACCATGTTTCAAATGTAAACAGGGGGATGTGACGATTTGGTAAATTACCCAGTTTAGTATTGGTAACTTTATCCTCCTTGTCGGGGGATATGATAGACAAAAAGGTTAACCCAAAGCATTTCAGACGTGCGGGTCTCAAGAACTAAATGATGTGATAATTGTTAGGTCAATTCCTTTTAAGGTCCATTATTAGGTTTGATCCCAGCCATTGAGACATGCTAATGACAATTGCTTATTAAAGCAACCAAGTTAGCTATATCACTGTGTTTTCAAGATTCAAGTTCGAATCTAACTTCTTCTCCGCTACCCTTTAGCTAATAAATAAAAAAAGATAATTGCTTAAATATATAAAAAGAAAATTAAAGAAATCTAGAGGTAAGGGTACAAGCCTTAGTAAAATGTGTATAATGTGAAGACTTGTATGAAACGGAGACGCTAAGCTGTTCAAGACTACTACCATATAGAAAACTTTAAACATGTTACATCGTATTATGGTCCGATGTCATGTTAATATCTCGAGGATGTAACTAAGTCCTTCATCTATTCGGGAGTCCCGTTCCAAATCTATTTATTCACCTCTGCATCAATTGAGAAATTATAAGGGTTTTTGGTCACTTGGAAGTATGTGACTTTCAATTGTTAAATCTCTCTAAAGTTATACAATTGGAACAAAACCAATTTTATAACTTTAAGGATGTTCCGCGATTATTACTTAGGTGTAGTTAAAAGATATTATTTATTGACGTATTTATCCTTAATCAATGTTGGATTTTTTAAATAGGATTTGTTGGGCGGTAACTATTTTATTTCTTCATATTTTTGTACTTATAAACAATTATAATTATGTGTAGGTGTATTTTTTTTATGATGGGACCAAGAAAAATTATAACGTATTATGAAGTTTATTCCAATGCATAACTGGTCCCAAGTTGGAATAGAAATTTTTTATGACTTTAAGGAGGTTGTTCAATTATAGAGTTTTACTTTAAAGATATTTTACTCTATATGGAATCGTATCTCATTAACAACTAGGAATCATTCACTCGCACAACTAGTGGTGGGCACTTGGGATCGAAAATGAAACATGGACCAGACTAGACCGCATCGAACGGTTCGATTTTTGTGGTTTTGAAATCAAACTGAAATTTGAAAAAAGGTTTGGTTTGGGTTTATAATATATGGAATCGAACCACATATATACATATATATAATTAATTAATTTAATTAGCAAATTAGGTGTTGTGATGTAATTGGTTATTTGGTGGAGTACATAGATGGATTTGGATTTAGATACTTGAATTTTAGCATAGGTTATTGGTTTGCGGGATTTGTTTTTCCCTTTTGATTTTGAAGAAAATTCAAAAGGGATTTCCTTGAATTTTAGCATGGTGGTTATCAATTTTGATTTTACTTACTGCAAGTTGTTTTTCTCTCCAATTTGGAGGCCAAAACGAACTTGAAAAACTACCCCAAACCGAAACAGGCCTATAAAATAAACATGAAGTTTGGCCAAAACCGAATGGTTCGGTTTCACTGTTGTTCCCATTGTTAAACCAAACTGTATCGAACCATAATAAATTTCGATTTCAGTTTTAGTTTTATCCCATAACCAACTGGACCAAACCGTTCTCACCACTAATCACAACTCAAGTATATGTTTTAATTTGACCAAAATCAATTCATGTTCCATGACACGAGTACATCTTTATAGAATAGGAATGTTTTATTGTATATTGATTGTATTAGAATTCCTTCCCTTTATGAGATTCCTAAATTAATTGTGATTAGAATAGCTCCAGCGGGAACAACTACTTGAAGGACAGGCTGCGGAATAGGACCTGATTGCCTAAGAGAGGTAGTCCAGCTTTGGCTGGCGAGCGAGCCCAAGCAGGCCCGAGCTCCAGGCTCTTTGATTCGTGCCGGCCCGAGTGCCTGAAGGCTATTTGACGTGGGCTAACGTCAGTGGCACTTCTTTCTCTCTCTCTCTCTCTCTCTCTCTCTCTTTCTCTCTCTCTCTCCCTCTCTCTCTTGCGATTGAGGCATTACTTCTCTGAAACCTTCACATTGTGATGGCGTCGAAGGGTAAGGGAATCGCCGCAGGAGGTGGATTCTCTACCACACCACCAGGCGTTCCCATTTCTTTATTCTCTCTCCTTTTCTTCCCAAAAAATAAACAATACAATTTCTTTAAGTTCACAGAGGGGAGAGAGAGAGAGAGACAGAGAGATAGTGTAGATAATTCCTATGGCATCTTCAATCAGACCCTCGTTGTCCACGCTGAGGTTCGCCGGAGCTTCTCGCCTGGGTTTTTCCTTTGCTCCCTTCACTCCTTTCTGGCGACTCGCTGGCTTCCAACTCGGCTTCAATGGTGGTTTTCACCGTGATGATCCGATGACACATGCAACGGTATAGCTAGGATCCTTTAGTCCCAGAGATTAAGGTTTCATGGTTTTGGAGTTTGATTTATTTAATTTTCGAAGATGAAAGTGGGTGAGAGCTCTCGGAAAAGGAAAACAATGAGGAAGAGGGGAGTGAGAGAGTGGGAAGGAAGAAGAAAACAAAAAATGGTAGAAGTTTTGGGAAGAGATTGGAAAAGATAAATTAATAATATAATATTAATTCATACAAATTAAATAATATAATATTAATTATAAAAAAAATATTAATTTTTTATTGCCTATTGCCAGGGCTATTGAAGTGCAACAATAAAGATACAAAAGGCGGTTATTGTTCATTAAGGGCAGTTATTGTTCACTGGGTGGATAACATAGTGTATGGCCTCGGGGGAGGGTTCCCACGCTGGAACTGCTCTTAGGGTTGTACAAGTATATATATTTATAAACATTGAAGTATTCATGAATTCTAAGTTGGTATTAG
The DNA here is from genome assembly GCF_041283825.1 of Pyrus communis. Taxonomy (NCBI): domain Eukaryota; kingdom Viridiplantae; phylum Streptophyta; class Magnoliopsida; order Rosales; family Rosaceae; genus Pyrus; species Pyrus communis. Next base: position 21,873,150 of record NC_142577.1, on the reverse strand, counting down.
AGTAGGCTATTCTCTTGACACTTCCTAGGCCCTAGTTATTGGGCTAGAATAAGCTACCATAAGTTCGGCTTTCAAAAATTTGCACTGGCTCCAGCTTAAGGGTATTGTTGAATGATTAGGCTCAAATATTAGTGTTGGCTCCAATGACTGAATACTGACTAGGCCTTCGAAAAGATTGACGTTGGCTCTAGTGACTGAATACCGACCGATTAGGCTTTCTATTTGATTGGTGTTAGCTCTGGTATGATGACTTGACCAGTTCCTGACATGAGAATTGGTTTTCCCTTGTGACCCTGTGTGGGGCCACTCATGAAGGAGCGTGTTGGATAATAGGATCTCATATCGGGCATATTACAAAAACATACATAATTAACATATAGGAGATTCCACTCCTAGTACCACCGAGGTCTTTTATAATACAACCCACACCTAATGAAAGGTCAAGTGAGGATAAAGTTGATGATGTTGGTAATGAACCGTGCATAGACCTGAAAAGTTTATCACATCTTCAGTTTGATATTTCTTATTAACAATATAACGTCATGATGTAACTGTGGTAGTCTTTCTCCAATTTCGTAGCCAATAGTCCAAGTTTTTCTGTGATATGCTCAGAATAATGTGGGAATGAGCCAAGGGCATTCATTTCTGAATGATGGGAGAAATCCCTTTCACTACAACTTACAAAAGTTGTAACTTACAAAGGCAAACCAACTTCCTAACAACTAAGGCTTTTGATCTTGCGGCGCATAACGGTTTACAGGTAGACGTGCATCTATGAAAGTTCGTAAAAATTTGACAATGACTAAACCGTTAAGAGATTTCTCCAAACCAGTAAGCAACCAAAAAAAGATGAGCTGGAGAGGAGAAGCATCTCAGATTCATTCATATGAGGCTCGTTGTAAAAGCTATCTTTTTGCACTGATTGATAGGTTCTCAAGGATAGGAATGTAATGGTCAATCACTATCCGCACCCATGCTCCTGTTTTTGTAGTTTAAATCAGCTCAATTTGTTATCCATGCATCCACAAAAGATGATGGTTTCCTCCATGCATGGTGACAATGGTAGTGTGTCACGTGGTTGGGCGTGTGGGACAAGCTAATAAGACGTTCTCATGCTGACACAAGTGGGAATATATTAATAAAAAAGCACAGAGAATTTGTATGTATTTATGGAGAAAACAACTTACATAACATAAGTATACTGTTATTATAACGTCTTGTGTCAATAATACAACGTCATGTGAAAAGAAACTTATGTAATCATGATATTATTTCTAAAAAACATTACATTAACAATGTATTCGTGCCATAAAAGTCCAACGTTTGGGAGAGGATGTGGTGTCAAAGAAGCACCCATTTGCCCTACTGAAGTTTTATAATTTCTTTTTGTTAGGGGGTCTCTGTTAGTCAAAAACCCAAGGATAGGGGGGGCTAAGGCGGCCCCCATACGCATCCTTCGTTATCAAGTTAGGTCTTTTTATAGGGCCTCTTATTTTGGTCAGATCTCCAACGGATGATTATTCTTTCTCAAATTTTCGTTTATGGTCGCATTCCTTATTGGCTACTCCAATGGCCAAAGCGAACCAGCTAATCATACATAATGCATGGAAATCAATCATACGATTTTCCAGCCAATAATAGATAAGGAAAACAAAGAGTGTTAGAGTCAGCAAGATTCAATAAGGAAGAAGATAAGCCTAGCTACCCATATAGTCCACCCAAGCTGCTAGAAATAACCAGATTCTTTAAGGAGTGAATGAAAAACTTTAACAAACGTCTTCTAAACTTAGTACCCTTTTGAACTTTTAATTTGCTTTTGAGCCCTTAATTTTTAAAAACGTGTCGATGTATTTGACTTTTAACCAAATTTATCATTCGTGTATATAATTTCGTATATTGAAATATGAAAAACTAACAAAAAAAATGTGATGAAGTTGATAGTAAAAACAAATTATCTAGGAATCCTGAATACCGTTTGATTGTTTGAGTGGACGAATAGCAAGTAGAGCATAGCTAGTGAGAGGGGTTATTTTTCTTCCCAAGAGATGAACCATAAAAAATGGTTAGTGTAGAAAAGGTTTGTTTGTTGAACCACTTCGCAAGTCACTAGCCAGCCAATTGGCTCTAAAGTCTAAACTGCGTCATTTCACGTGGTGTATAAGATGATGAGATCCCCTAAACCCAAAAAATCAAATACATGGTACTGATGAAATGTAAAACCAGAAAAGCATGGTGACATCAAATTCATAACTGGTTTCTGTTGAAACATTAGGGGTCCCACAGAATATAGACATTGAGTTTATCTGAGAAAATTGTAATATTCGTTTCTTCTTTTTCAAAGTTTATTTCGTTCCTTTCTTCACTGGACCTTTTTTTTCCTTGGTTAGGTAAAGAGTTGAGTTAATTGGGATTATACATTATCATGTACTAGAAAGTTGTATATACTTGCATAAATATTTTTTTTTTATTTGAATCATTGACTTTTCTTAATTTCTTACAAGTATATGGGTACACACAAAGTGTGTGAGAATTTTTTTTTTTTTGTTTTTGAAATAGAAGGAGAGACGAAGAGAGTGATAGAGAATGTGAGAGTGGGAAGTTTTTTATTTCTTATTCATGTTTGGTTGCATGAAATTACATTTATGCCTCATATTTCTTATTCATGTTTTGTTTTAATTAGAGGGTTAAATTGGTCATTTCATAGAATTTTGGTTGACAATGAGTGTTTTATTAATTAGTAGAGATACATATGCACGATACTTATATCCAATTAATTTGTTGTATATATTTACTCTTATCGGAAGAAAGATTTTATGGACATTGATGGTTTAGTCTTGATAGGGAAAGGAAGTGGTTTTCGTATTCAGTCTTTGTTTACACTCCAAAATAATTAGTGGTATAAATATGTGATAAATATAGGATTATTTTTTACACTCCTCTCATTTCTAGTTTTAGGAGTGAATTACTTAATGATAGGTTTACGTACTCTAAATACTGTTGTACTTTAGAGTGATGTTAGGGAGATTAAATTTGTAAACTAAATAACATAAAAGTTAATAATTGAATTATTACTTGAATGTTGATAAACGTGTTTATTTCCTATTGGTGATACATCATTTAGTTTGCAAATTTAATCTCCCTAGCATTACTCTGTACTTTATTCTCATTTATTTCTAATTTAATCTGCATTTACTACTATGTGAGAAATACAAAAATATATAATTCTCATATTTCAATCTTTAAACCAATTCGTGGAGAAGATTTTCAGCGTACTATGAACACACCCGTATAATATAAGTGGTTGGGAATTTTATTTTTTTCAATTTCCTTCTTGTCCATTTTATGTATCGGCCCTGAATAATATAATTATATAGTTCTCCACGCCACAGTATATTTTCAGCTTATCTGTCACGTATCAAATCCTAATTAGTAATTAAGCACTACTATTATCTATCTATATAAATATCGGATATGGTTAACAAAGCATGCAACGAACAAAAAATTGCTACTGCTTGTCTACACAGAACTGTAAATGCGTTTTGAATTCTACATACATGCATTAACATTTAGACATTTTGAACGCATCTGTGTCTTCAGTGTAGCATAAACAGGCAAATATTTAAAGAAAGAAGTAGTTTGGACCGGTTAATAATCTACAGTACATATTTTGTATCCATATTCATGTAGATCGATCGAGTATAATAAAACCCTCTTTGTCAACCAATAGGATGAAAAGACAAATTAGTCTTCTATCACAAAAAAAAAATAATGGGTAATAATGTAATTTCACAGGGGTCAAATTTTACTGTTTTTTATTGAAGCCTAACTTACATGTGATGTTAAAATACCTCCAATATTAAAAAAAAAAAAACCAAAAAAAAAACCTCTCACTCCCCCCACGTTCTCTCTCTCCCTTTCTCCTTCTCATTTTCTAAAAAAAATGTGTTCATATACACAAAGTGTGTAGGCAAAGGCTAGTATAAGGCAAAAAGAGTGAAGTTTATATAATTCAAAATTGTCGTTTTCCCATTGTGAATTCAAAAGAAAAAACAACAAAACCACCCACATAGTGTGATTGTGGGCGGTTAGTAATTAAGTTTATTATTTTCTAAAATATATTTTCATAAAAAATAATAATAACTAAAGTTAAAAAAAAAAACAAAAAATATATATATATATCACATAATAATTAAAAAAAAAAAAAAAAAAAAAAAAAGAGCACACGTCCGAGTGTAGCAAGAAGCTAGTACGTATAATATAATGTTGATGTTGGGTTAAGTTCGAAGCATATTAAGCCATTGACTGTACAAACTCACAAGAACAAAATAAAGGAAAGAAGACAAATGGTTTTGTTTCATCGATCGCTGGTAGAGACTTGAAATCGTAGTAGCTAGTCACGAGATTGACTTCCTTTTAGGTCTCGTGTAGTAAGTAGTCTGCACAAGCAAAACTCACGAGAGCAAATAAAAAACTTCTGCTCCCTCCAATTCCTTTTTGTGAATCATTATAACTTGGAAGGACTACACACTGCATTGTTAGGGCAGAAAAGCTTCCAAGAAGCAAATTCTTTGTCCTTTATAACCATTTCTCCTAATTATTTTACCCAAAAAAAAAAAACTATGAAAAATCACACTGGTATGTATACATATATATTTTTCATATTTGTTTCTGTTGTAAAATTATATAGAGTCAAGTAACTGAACCAGATTATCAAGACCACGGGTCATTTCATTTGGCAACAGAATCTGAAATTTATTCAATTCTGTTGAATATTGCATAACCATTCTCCACATTCCCTGTAAATATTTTGTTTTTTCTTTTCTCAAATTAACTTCTGTGACAAAGTAAAGAAAAAATAAAGTAGATTCTCTCGTCCGTGATCCCAACATTTCTTAAATATTTATGGTAAATATTATTATTATTTTATGTCTCATTTTCCCCGTTTTGCTTCATGGTTATGGCTCATATACTTTTCTACTGCTTATACCTCCTTACCCTAAGTGACCATCCAGTGCCGACTGCGTGTTGTACTGACAGACTCCTGCCTCCACTCTCTCTCTTTCTCTCTCTCTCTCTCTCTCTCTCTCTCTCTCTCTCTCTCTCTCTCTCTCTCTCTCTCTCTCTCTCTCTCTCTTCTTTTTTTGGTCGATCACTATCTTTCTCTCTCTCCTTTTTTCTGTTTTGGTTAGCTTCAAAGTTCATAATCTGATCGTCTACGTGTAAATTCAATCATGAAAAACCTCTCCTCTCCCTAAACCATCCTCCAAACGCAACCTTCTTAAAATTCTCTCTATAAATACACACATACCAAACCTTTCACTCACAAGAAACACAAAACCCAAAATATCACAAGGAAAAAAAAGGGAAAAGTATACTCAATATTCCATTTTTTAAAGATATGGCATACAATATTGCCAAACTTCTCTCACTTTTTTCTCTTCTGTTCTTATTTTCTTCCCTCTGCAACATTGCAGTTGTGCATGCTCGTCTGCCCTTCGCCTGCGACCCTCGAAACCCGATAACCAGAACGTTGAAGTTCTGCAGGGTGAGGGTGTCAATCCACGTTAGGGTTCAGGACTTGATCGGACGGCTGACATTGCAAGAGAAGATCAGGCTGTTGGTGAACAATGCCATTGACGTGCCTAGGCTTGGAATTCAGGGCTACGAGTGGTGGTCTGAGGCACTTCATGGTGTGTCCAATGTGGGACCTGGAACCAAGTTTGGTGGGGCTTTTCTTGGGGCCACTAGCTTCCCTCAAGTCATCACCACCGCTGCTTCCTTCAACGAGTCGCTCTGGGAGGAAATCGGACGGGTGAGGATTCTTTCTTTTTCTTTTGTTTACTTTTCTCTGCGGTATAAAACTTTAGAATAGAAAATACAAGGCAAAGTTTTTTTTTTTTTTTTAAATGAATCAACCATCACTTTGGACCCATAGCCTATAGGCTATAACTCTTTTATCTCCAATCATGTGATCAAAATTGTCACATCTGTTATACTTTAATACTAAATTATCAGTGTAGACTAGTACCCGTGTAAAGCATATATACCTGACATATTATGCTATTATACATTATTTAATAAGATAAGCGATTTGCTACCATCCGATTTGATTAATTGTCTGACAAATATAGTACGATAAACTTTCGGTGAGAGAAAGGTTTTGTGATTTATATTAAATAATTAGGAAAATTAGAATCCTTTGCATTTTTCTAATACTCTTTAGATTAAACATTGGTTCTATTTTGAAATTTGATTAGGACGCCTAAACAATAGCTATGTCAGCATTTTTATATTTATTTAGATTACATGTAATTATTGTGTTTTTTTTTAAATTTAAAATGTTAATTATTAAATTCCATATATATATATATATATATATATATATATCCTTTTAGGTTGATATATTTTTGTACGTGGCCTTTTTTTTAGGAAGCCAGTTTCTTCTCCCACGTGTGAACCATATGGTTTCTTCTCCCACGTTAGAATTTTGTGATCCTCATTTTTGAATTTTCAATGGACTTATCCATTTCAATTAGTGGTTGTTTTCACTATTTTATATTGATATCATGTGAGATAATTAGACGTATTCTCTATTTTTGGAGGCTTGAGGCTAGTACATCCATATAATATATTTAAATGTACCGAATACATACCAAGAAGATATATAAAGTAACGTACCAAATATGTTTTTTTAAATAAATATAAACATACCAAAATAATATATAAATGTACCAAATACATACAAAAAAGAAATATGAACGTACCAAATACGTACTAAGAAGATATATAAAGTAATGTACCAAATATTTACCAAGGAGAAATATATGTTTAATCAAGAGGAAATATATGTACCAAATATGTTTTTTTTTAAAATAAATATAAACGTACCAAATACATACAAAAAAGACAACAAACATACCAAATATGTACCAAGAAGATATATTAAGTAACGTATAAAATATGTACCAAGAAGAAATCTACGTTTCATGTGTAATTTGAAAGACTTTTTATTAAAATTGAATACTACAATATTTATCTACAAGATTTTAGGAGTTTTGAGATATTATCTAAGAAAATTAAAAGGTATATTAAACATAATGGCAAGTCGCATTCATGGGTATTTTGAAAGACTTTTTATTGGAATTAAATTCTATAATATTTATCTACAAGATTTTAGGAGTTTTGATGTATTATCTAGGAATTAGAAGGTATATTTATATAATGGCAAGTTGGGTAATTTAAATTATAAAAAAGTCTACTTCTAATCCATGTGGCACCTAACTTGTAGGAAAATGTTTAATCAAAACTCTAAAAAGCATAAATGTTCAATCTCAAAATTTTAAAACCTAGGCATCTATATCAAAAGCCCCCTAAATAATTTAACATTTTAAGGAAATAGAGGTGAAATTTGCATGGATACATGTAACATAGTGGTACATGGCACGTGCATTGGAAATTCGATGAGCTACCTAAATTCAACATCCCTTCATGAATTGGACAATATTGGCGGCCAAGGATATTGACTAGCAAAGCCAGATTAAGCCTTAAAAACCATGATTCCATGAAACAAACAACACAAACGATATTTTCAGTAGCTAATTATTGTGGTTGTTGCTCTTGTTTATTTTTCTTTTCAAGACATGATTGAAATTGTTTACTAAATATGCACGCAGACGTATATAGTTGAACTATATAACATGCCCAATAAAACATGCTTCAATTTAAGTATTAGTTTATAATAATCTCACAGATAATTCTTAGTTACGAGTCTCATTAGTCATGTTATGACAAATTTCATTAGTAGCCAACACAAAATCAAAATGGCATCGATTATGCAAATCCGAGTTTAGTTAATTAAGTTGATTAAAGTAACGTGATCTTCCATCTACACCTAAATTTGAATCTCTCTATCTATGATTACATAAATTTAGTCTAAAATGTCACTCGTAAAAGAAAAAACAAAAGCACAGATGGTTGCAAAACGTTGATGAATTCAACTGGGCAAGTTGCTCCTCCTCTTCTCAACAAATCTTAGATTCTTAGCTTCTAAAATTGTTATCATGGATTATATGGTATATACATACACCCCTTATTACATGTACGAAATATTGGACCATTTTCTTGTTGTGGCAAAACCGGAAAATAAATTAATAAAGTTCCTTTGTCGATCAATATTTCCCTAATTGAAAGCCTACTCATTTTCTTTTATTTAAAAAAAATTGAAGGGAAATTAAATTATGCAGTCATATAATTTTTTGTAATTGAATAGGTTGTGTCTGATGAAGCAAGAGCAATGTACAATGGGGGCGCGGCTGGATTGACATTTTGGAGCCCAAATGTGAATATATTTCGTGACCCGAGATGGGGCAGAGGGCAAGAGACTCCTGGGGAAGACCCTGTCTTGGCTGCCAAGTATGGTGCTAGGTATGTCAAGGGTCTCCAAGGTGACGGTGCTGGCAATCGCCTTAAGGTTGCTGCATGTTGCAAACATTACACCGCTTATGATCTCGATAACTGGAACGGTGTCGATCGATTCCACTTCAATGCTAGGGTAACAAAATCTTAACCTAGCTAGTCATTTCATATTTAAGCATATTCACATGTATGACATGTTATGTTGTCATTGCGCCAACCTAGACGTAATCAATATTTCGAATTGATAGTCTGACCTCATAATTAACATATTAGACTGTTAGACGAAACAACGTTTTCGTATATATATGTAGAGTGTGCATAAAATGTTTTGTGTGACATGTGCAGGTTAGCAAGCAAGACTTGGAAGACACATATGATGTGCCCTTCAGAGCTTGTGTGGTAGATGGGAAGGTTGCTAGTGTTATGTGCTCCTACAACCAGGTCAATGGAAAGCCTACTTGTGCTGACCCTAATCTCCTCAAGGGCACAATTCGCAGCCAATGGAGACTCAATGGGTGAGTCCCATTGATTTGAGCTAATGCTATATAATTCCCTTAATTTGTATTTGTAGCCTTTAATATCTGATTAAGCTTTTGGTGTACGTGTCCAAATAGGTATATTGTCTCGGATTGTGACTCAGTTGGTGTTTATTATGACGACCAACATTACACTAAGACACCAGAAGAAGCAGCAGCAGACGCAATTAAAGCAGGTGATTAGCGGTTTAACCATGCACGTCTGATGTGCATGAAAGATAAAGTTACTAGAATCTAAACCCAAATTTGTAAACTGCAGGTTTGGATTTGGATTGTGGGCCGTTCCTCGCCATCCACACGGAGGCGGCTGTGAAGACAGGCCTGGTAAACGAGATCGACATTAACTATGCATTGGCTAATACGATCACTGTCCAGATGAGATTGGGCATGTTCGATGGCGAACCGTCAACTCAGAGATATGGAAACCTAGGCCCAGGAGATGTGTGCAAAATGTCCAGCAATGAGCTAGCCCTTGAAGCTGCCAGGCAAGGCATTGTTCTGCTTGAAAACCGTGGGAATTCGTTGCCTCTCTCAACCACGCGCCACCGTACCGTGGCGGTAATCGGGCCCAATTCTGATGTTACCGAAACAATGATTGGAAATTATGCTGGTAAGTTTACTAAAAATGTAAACCTGTACATATATATATATATATATATATTTTGTCACTCTAGTCCAATTTCTTAGTAAAGCTTTAAAATTTGATCCATTGGATATTTTTGTAATTGTATGTAGGAGTTGCATGTGGTTACACTACGCCACTACAAGGAATTGCAAGGTACACAAGGACCATACACCAAGCTGGGTGCTTAAATGTTCATTGCAGTGGAAACCAACTAATTGGTGCTGCTGAGGCTGCAGCAAGACATGTTGATGCAACAATCTTAGTAATAGGCCTTGACCAATCAATCGAAGCAGAGTTCAGAGACCGAACCAACCTCCTCTTGCCCGGACACCAACAGGAGCTGGTGTCCAGGGTGGCTAGGGCCTCCAAAGGACCAACCATATTGGTCATAATGTCTGGTAGCCCTATTGATGTTACGTTCGCAAAGAATGACCCGCGCATTGGAGCCATTATTTGGGTTGGGTATCCTGGTCAGGCTGGAGGAACCGCCATTGCCGATGTTTTGTTTGGCACTACTAACCCAAGTAATACTCAAACAAATGAGAAACTTATATTTATGACCGTCACGTTGCCACATGATATTGATTAATTATATATGTTTTGTTCTTGTAGGTGGAAAGCTCCCTATGACATGGTACCCTCAAAACTATGTGGCCAAATTGCCAATGACAGACATGGCCATGAGAGCAAACCCAGCAAGAGGCTACCCTGGCAGGACCTATAGATTCTACAAGGGCCCAGTTGTCTTCCCATTTGGGTTGGGCCTAAGCTACACCAAATTCTCCCACACACTAGCACAAGGGCCCACACTGGTCTTGGTACCACTCACCAGCCTCGTTGCCGCCAAAAACACAACCATGCTGAACAATAACGGCGTTCGAGTCAGCCACACAAACTGTGACTCACTCTCACTCGACATCCACGTCGACGTCAAAAACACCGGAACCATGGACGGGACCCACACTCTTCTGGTGTTCGCGACCCCACCGGCAGAAAAATGGGCCCCCAACAAGCAACTGGTGGGCTTTCACAAGGTCCATATCGTGGTCGGGTCGGAGAGACGGGTTAGGGTTGGCGTCCATGTGTGCAAGCACCTGAGCGTCGTTGACAAATTTGGGATCCGGAGAATCCCGTTGGGCGAACACAAACTGGAAATTGGTGACCTAAAGCATCATGTTTCTGTTGAAGCAAATTTAGGAGAGATTAAGTTCTAATTACTAATTAGGAGCTATCAAAAAATTGGTAGTCACACCCAAAATGTTACGGGATTAGCATTTAATTATTAATTAGTTACTTCTAGTCTTCCTTTTCGAAGTCACAGAATAGGAAAGAAAAAGGAAAATTCGACTGTACAAGTAAAGGAAAGACGATCCAAAAGACAGATTATTGATTAATGAGCCGTAAGGTTTTAATAAAATAGTAATTTTGAATCTCATGTGTTGCTATACTACACAATCAAAATGTTGTAATTTGCAACTTGAAGAGTACAAACTTTGAATCAAGCATACTTTTAATCATCATCTTATCCACTCTTATCAGTAGGCTAACCTGTAACGTATTTGTCCGAATGCATTCAAAATATTGTTAACAGTGGCTAAAGCGGAAGAGACTTCTTCAAGAAGGAAAATAAATGCTTGATAGATGCAAACAATGCAAGGTTGGTTTGTTGGTTTGTAGTTACAATCAAAAGTAGGTCACATTATCCTGTTTTTTTTTCCCTTCCTTATAATAAAATGAAGTTGTTGGGTTAATTATCTTTTCTTTTGGTTCTAATAGATTTTCCTGCCAAAAGAAGAGAATCCGTGAAAGAAACAAGCTGAAATTCATGAGGTGAAAACAAATTTGATTTTCATCTCAGCTGCAATGTTCTACCCGACAAACTCATCCAGCTCACCTTCAATATTATGGTGAATTCTCAGATCAATCACACAACGACTATACTTGCCTTTTACGAGACTATGACAACACATGTTCAGTTTTTTGGAGTTATATTAAGAAAGACTGGAATAAAACAATAATACGAAAAGAGTTAAAAATTAGACTATGTATCAATATGAAAAAACTGACTACAAATGAACATAATTTTAATAAACTGAAACGGAAGAATGTCATGATGTCTCCAACCAAAGAGACTACTGTGATTAACTTTTAAACTGAATAACAAAACATCATATTTATGAAGAACTAACCCTAACCATAACAGGCAATGAATACCAAATCCTAAACCCACAAAAAGCCAAATTAATAAATAAATAAAAACCCAAAGAAATACTAATATTTTCCAACAAAAACAAAAGGTAACACACAACTTACCAAGCAAGACCCATCAAAGAAAATTGAATCATTGCGAGGCCTAAATTAGATCCAAAGTTGGATAGAAACTACTCATGACTTAAGCCTCAAATGCTTGGAGGATCCAAAGTCTGAGGTATCCTACATTCTGAAAAATAAGCCTAATTCCTAGTGAGACTTGAAAATACGAAGGGCATTTGAGTCCACCTCTGACCATAGTCAATGACACACCTTCTCTTAACCATTGGTAATATTGGTTTTGTTAGTAGTTTGATTTGTTTTATTTTCTCTTGCTTTCTATCATTTGTTTCACTAATTTTGACCACACAAAACTATCATTTGTTTCACTCAGAACCTTGCACACATGGTGGAGCCACATTAAGGCCTGACCTGACCTCCTCAACATGCTATGATGTATCTACATCTGTTTCACTAATTTTGAGGGGCCCTTTGATAACTATACATTTATATATAGATATATTTTTGTTGTGAAAATAATAATTTTGTTTTTAATTTTGATTTTTGTATTAGAGATAGAGAGAAATACATGAGAGATATGAGGGATATAGAAGAGTGTATCCCGATTAATTCCTAGGCGTTTGAAAATTAAAAAAAGACACGTAAACCTCCTTAGGCGTCTACCTAACCTGCCTAGGTTCCCACTCACACTTAGACAGAAAATCGATAGCTTTCGTTTGGATTTTATTTTTGTTCAATAAATCGTAAGAGACTTGTTGATTACTTGTATGAACACTCATTACATACTTGTTCCCCATATTTCAATATGTTACCTTGATTTATATGTCATTTTATATTGCAATTTATGTATTTCAATATAATATGGATTTTTTTAAAGTATAAATAGACACTTATTTATACCATATATAATAAATTTACTTATTTTTGCCTAGGCTCCGGCCGACTGCCCGACTAGCACTTAGCATCTTTTAGATAATTGCACACATAATGATAACTAAAATGAAAAACTATTTTAAGTTGTATTAAATAAATGAACGGTTCATGATGAATATGTTACTTGATACTTATATTGTCGATTTGTTTCATACATTTGCATGACTAAGTGACCTCCAATTTAAAGTAAGGAATTGAGCGGTTTGATTATATAATTTGTACACTCACAAAGAGTAAAATATGTGGCTTTCTTCCAACGGGAATGCAAGTATTATTCATTATTTATTGGTTTTCATTCTATATTTCCATTTAAAAAGACAAAACCATACAAAACTCTCCCATGTTTTTCTCCCGCCAGTCGCTACTCCCTTTCTTATTTATTCCCTGCAACAATGGCATGTCAAAATCCACATAAGAAAACAAACAACAAAAATTGCAGCGGTTGTCGGTAAGTAAAGTAGGTAAATGGCCCCTGTGAACATGTACTCTTTGTCTTAGAAATTAGACTGGACCAATAACCAATGGTGAGAATTTGCTGAGTGTCCTAAAAGCCCTCCTAACCCAATAGCATTTGAGAATTTGCTCACATTCCATGAACCTCAGCCCCTAACCCAATAGCATTTGAGAATTTGCTCACATTCCATGAACCTCAGCCTCAACTACGCTATCTTATATGCTTTATTACGAACATTTTATCTACTTACCATATCAAATATTTATCTTGGATTTCCATCCACTATATACCGTTACATTACAAGAGTCGTCTGATAATATGTGATGAATTACCCAACAATAAAAAAGAGAAAGAGAGAAGAGATATGCAATTATTTGTTTTGGTCAAACAAAGATATGATTATAGCTAAGTTTATCTTGTTAGTTTAGAGAGATTTTTCAGTGTGCTAGTATTACAGTTGGCATACCAAGCGTCATTATTCAAATGATTGAATTTTTTTTTTTCAAGTATTCGACAACTAGTATAATGATATTTAATGTACTAAACTGTATTCTCAATACATTGAAAAATATCTCGTTAATTTGGACTTTCTACATTGTATATCATAAGTATGCTTTCTCCAATCAAAATTAAATACTAAAATACAACACATATACATAAATACAGTTATATTCTTATCTTACCCTCTCACTCAACCTTCATTCCTCATCTCTCTCTCTCTCTCTCTCTCTCTCTCTCTCTCTCTCTCCCTCCCCTTTATTTCCTTTTGCAACTTGTCCTCTCAACATTTCTGTTGCATCTCTCACTTTGCTCTTCCACAAGGTAATGCCAAGATCCCATTTCTCTCTTTTAGTTTCTTTCCTCTTTTTGGTCCTTATGTGTGTGTGTGTGTGTAATTATATATATACAGATTACTAACCTACTCCTAACCCATTTCAACACTTCTGCTACTATTTGCAGCTGCATTGTTCTTGTTAGCCATCTCTCTCTCTCTCTCTTTCTCTCTCTCTCTCTCTCTCTCTCTCTCATGTCTTAATTCTCAATTTTTATGTCAAACTTCTGCTCCCCTTTTCTTTTCATCGGTGATTAGGTCTTAATTTTGTCCCCAAGATTGATTAGAATCAATGATCTTGCAGGAGAGCTGAGATGGAGGATTGCAACAGAGGCCAAGACTATTTCGCTGCCCAAGACCATGAGGTAAGATCTGCTCCTAATCTCTCTCTTATTCGTAATTCCAACTTATTATTTGTTAAATTATTGAGTTTAGACTAATTAAGCCCCAAAAACTAATAAAATTTGAAATTCAGAGAGGATGTGATTAGTTAACCACCGTAGAGGCGTAGACTATTTTCATGGTGTCGGTTCAAATGTCTAATTAAGAAATTTGATGGCCGTATCTGCAATCCTTACCGCATGAGTCACGGTCATACGCTCCGCATCCTCTTTATTTCAATTAAAGTTGGTGGCATTTTATTTATGTTTTATTTTTTATTTTTTTGGCCTTTGGTGGCAGCTTTTTAATTCATTAATTTACTAGCCATTTCACACATGCGTTATCAGTGTTTAAAATATCGACATTGGTGCAAATATTGATATACAAATTTGTACAAATATCAATGGATATATTAAAAATTGATATCAGTTGTCTTCGACGAAAATGATGAAAATTAAAAATGAAACTTTAGAGATTGTTAAACATTGGTTTATACTAAATATAAGAATTTCACTGCTATTTAACCGATATGTCAAAAATATCAAATATGGGATGAAGTTTAAACTTCACACCCCTTTTCATATATTTTGTTGATTTTTTTGATATTTCCACAAAAATATTGACCGTTATCGAAGAAATTTTAAGCATTGTGCTTTACATATAGTTTCTTCTTTTCATTGAACATATATATATATATATATATATATATATATATATATATTTTATTTTATTTTATTTTAAATATTCGATATTATCTACACTAAGGGGAGGATAGTGATCTAAGCCTCACATTGAGTCAGCAACAATATAATTCAAATTTATCTTTGGGGAAAATCGAACCTAAGGCCTCTCACTTACAAGTGAAGAAGAATATAACTAGACCGTATAAATAAGTGGTTGTTGAGGTTTTAAACATGAGTAAGAAGATCTCAACATCTTAGCCATTCATCGTGTATCATGCGGTTAGAAATCATTTGATTTTTTTATTTAAAATTAAACACAAATAATATCTGAAAAAAGTTAACCGCATGATATACGATAAACGGTTAGAATGTAGGAGTTTCTAAGATTCTCACAAAGTGAATTCGGAGAGTGAAAAATTGAAATGGGACCGACATTTAGGATATTATCAAGTAACGGCTAGTATCTTGACACGATAGGAGAATATGTCATCCCTATGCGAAATGTCGGCAGCAGGTACGGTGGTTGCAACTTACAACTATGGGCACTAACGTAGACTACCAACATCCCTCATCCCCAGCTGCTGTTGCTGCGGCTGACTTTCCCTTGTTAAAATACATACACGTCTTGTATTGATTACTTTTCACCAATTTTTAAAGGTATTAACTTGGCTCTCATAAACGGGATAGGATCCTCTCCGGATCCTTCGGATCTTTCTTCTTCTTCTTCTTTCATCTCTTCAGTTTTGCTTGTGCTTCCTCTCGTTCTTCAATCTTCTTCTTCTTCATTTTTTCTGCTTGTTTCTGGGGAACTTCTACGCATTCTATTTTTCAGAATGACGAGCGGAGTTCGTCGTTCCAGACGACTATGACGTTGCTGGTTACCAGCGCCGGGGAAGCCACCACGCCGACTTCGGGGAAGCCACCACGCCAACTCCGGGGAAGCAAGGATGCCGACTTGGACTGTAAAGAAGAAGGATCCGGATGGGTATGCTCCGGAGACGATCCTATCCCCTCATAAACAAGACGATTTACTCTCCAACTCACTATTTAGCTGTTTTTTTAATGAATATAGGGTATTCAATTAGGATTTTAAGTTACTCTCTAAAATTTAATGGGTACACAATCAGGATTTTAAGATAGTTTATTAAATTTTTTAGAAATCCGAATGTATTCAATTAAAATTTTAAAGAACTTTATAATATTTCAGCTGTATTCAATTAGAAATTAGAATTTAAAGAATTTGGAAAAGTTGATGAATTAGTGAGAATTAGAAAGATTTTGTAATGTATTTTAAGCATTCATAAATTTCACATATTCCCATGAAATTTTAAGGGAATTAAATCAAAATTTTAGATAGAATCTCTACAAACTAGTTAAACTCTATAAAAATCCATTAAAATCTCTCAAATTTCCAATTGAATACAATCCCCTTGTAAAACTTCATGTTTAGATATTATAATCGAAATTGCTCGTATTATAAATTAATATGTAAATATCAACTATGTAAAAAGTTAAATAAATATGTGACCATTTGGTCATCAAATTGTATCAGATTTTGAACAAATGGGTGGATCCGGTAAATGAATTACGAAGTGTTCCTCTATTTGCTACAATGATTGACCACACAAGCTTTGTTTTAATTTATTTTTTGTAGTGATGATCTTTACAGAGTGGTGGTTCCGATCATAAACACAAAGTTCTGTGAATCAGCCACTAAGTGAGTTGAAGAGGAAGTTCTCTTGGCTCCTCAAGATTGAGGAAAAGTTCTTCCACAATTCACTTAGTAGTCCCGAGTCATAGAACTTCACGCTTATGATATCATCATTGTGTTCATCTTCGTTCCCAATTTACGGTTTTCTTACAATACTCTGGTGTATGAAATGATTAGACTTGAATAGCCACATTGAGGCTGTCAAAGTTTTAGCCATACAAATACAGGCGTTCAATACTTGGTGCATTGACTATCAGTTTGTTTTTCCGTTTTAATTACAGTCAGCAGCTGCCAACAAATATGGAGGACTTGCGCCAAAGAAGAAGCCTTTGATTTCAAAGGTAAATTGATTACCACTTCAAAGAGTTCATCAGTCAGTTTTGTTTTTCTGTTATATTCCATTAAACCCATCTGACAAAAACCCTAATTTGTGTGTGTGCATGTATGCATGCAGGATCATGAACGTGCCTTCTTTGATTCAGCAGATTGGGCACTCTGCAAGGTATTATTAACCCCTACTAAAAAAATGAAAGTTAAACTCCTTTACTTTTTACTCATTTTGTAAATAAATAAATAAATCCCATTAATTAATGGATTTGTAACAGCAAGGTGCAGGGGTGAATCCAAAATCAACTGCAGCAGTGGAGACCTTACAACCAAAGCTCCAGGTATAGAATTATAACTGCACATAAGTGCATTACTTTCAGGCATGCGACAATTTTTAACGTCAATTTGGATGAAGTTTTTGAAATCTGACGACAAGTCCCACATCACGAAAACCCTATCTTGATAGTTCAGGGGGCAAAACAACATCTAATTCCTGACAAAATGTCAATGTTTAATTAAGAATTGTTCTCGTTTCAAAAATTTAACTCGCTTGGAATAACAAACCCAATTAACGTGACAATATGCAGAGAACTCCACACCAGCAGCTCCCCCCAAGGAGACCTGCTTGTACATCTGGCCATGAATGATATACAGCCTCGTAAGTTCATATATATATATGCAATTACTCATCATTATTCGTAGTATGTTAACTATATTGAATAATGCTAATTAATTTCCTTTTAATGTTTTATTATCTTTGGTTTATGATGTTGCAGGGAGCATAGAGTCGTCGAGGACTCAAAGTAGTTTGTTGTTTGAGAGGATTAATGTTGATGACAAAGCTCTATATATATAATTAAGCATCGAAATTGGCTGAATGTAATAATTGTCAGTTAGCTTTTTTATTTTTTATTTTTAATAAGAGTAGTTCTCTCTAAAGTTTGCTCTTCTTCTCTATTAATTTCGCAGTTCGTTTTGTGATTCCATCTTGAGTTGAATCCATAACCAAAACTGGGACTTTATATGAAAGACTTATATAATTATATTAGACAACAGTTGCCTCAACCGCTAGGGCACACAACGGTTTGATCCATGTCCTTAAAAAATTGGCAAAGAAGTTGCAAAACATCCAGACACCTTTAAGCCTTCTCTATCAATCAACTGTCAAGTTAACCATTTTTAATTTTGACGTAACACTCAAGTTCGCTTTTGTTTACAGAGATGCTGGATTGATGAACGCAGATTAATATACGGATATATGCCACATGGACAACAAACAAGATCTTTCTTCAAAGAAAACTTTAACCTTCTAGACATAGCCAAAAAAAGGGGATGAAAAATGGCTTTTAGACATAAAATCCGGTTTCCATGTAAAGAAAAAATAGGTGAAATGAGCTCTTATAAACACGAGAATATAAAATAACCGTTAAGTTATTGTTACACCATAGCTTTTTATTTCAAACTATATAATTATGTGATAGACGCATAAGAGACATGGTGTTACAATTTGTAACTTAATGTTATTTTATATAAATTTTTATCGCATATGGACCAAATTGTGTCCTAAATCAAATGGATGCAAAGTATAATTTACCTTTCTAAAGTGCAATTTTCTTTGGTTACAAGAAATTCATATCTTCAGGATAAAAGAAAAGTGAAAATGTAGTAAAAACAAAAACACATTCAATTTTCCACATTTGAAAGAGAAAAAACTGTGCCGTAGCCACCAATACCATGCCATATGTCACACTATCTTGTGGTATTGCCTAGGCCATGAACCAAACTCAAACTCTCAATTTTCTTTCTAATTGTACACCATCTTTACTTGCAAGGTATACAATTGTACAATGCTCATGCAAATTTTTAGGTTTGATTTTTCACTCTCTAGCAAAATTTCTCAGCAAGTGGAAGTTGGTGACTTGCACTCCAACTGCTCTCTTTCTTCTAGTCCTCGGCATTCCTCCAAATTCTTTACCACTTTAACCCCATCAATCGGTTTTCCTCTTTCCCAATTAAAATCCACCAACTTCTACTTTTACCAAATTTTCCCATCCACAGAAATTACTTTCTTATGTTTGTTCAAGGTGACTATCAATGCATGTATATGAGAGAATTTAGGCAAATCACAGACTGAAATGTGGTTTATGTTTAATTCAGTCAAGAAAAGTAGATTGGTACGCCAGGTTCTTCATATTAAATTTGGGTATTTAGAACCTCCCATTATATTGCTAGGGGTCGGTAACGCTCCATCGGTATACATTTCGATTTAGCTCCAACTGTAGCTATATTTCTCTCCCGAGATAGTTGCTGTAGTTTGCAAGCTTCTGTCATGGCATTAACGATGACCCAACTCTCAGTTTTAGCTGCAGCTTTCTTCTGCATCTCTCTTTTCTGCTGCAGAACAGGTCTGTATGTGACATAGAAACCTAATATTGGATCCTACTTCGTATTCTTAATTTTCTAATAAAATATTAAGTGGAACTTTTTTTGGTGCATAAATTTTTGCAGGGATGGCAGATGAATATACACCTGAAAGAGGTGATGAACCAGAAAAGGGCACTGGCACTGAACACCAGGATCCAGGTCAAATTGTTGCCAAAGCCTTGCTGTGTTTCAATGATAAATATGTAAGTCACACCATCATTCAGTTGATAGCACATACTATATTCAAATTTGATTAGTCCGTCTATGGAGCTAACGTTCTGTCAATATTCTATCCGTAATGCGTTAGGTACCATTGTTGCTCACAAAATATACAAACACGTTATAGATCCACTTTTGACAATACTCATGCACACCGTTACTTAATAGAATATTCATTTCTGAATGTTTACGTACATGTGAGACTTTAGGAAAATAAGTTCATTAGGAATAAAATATTCATTTGAAGACGTAAACACAATTGTAATGGAAATATATGTAATGGTTTGGAGAAAATTTCAGGTATACAGCAGCTGTGAAGAGTCTTACAGATTGAATGAGAGTGGAGATCTGAAGGTGCCTGCAGAAAAAACTGATGAATACTGCAATGGTCCTTGCATGACGGAGACACAGCTTGTGCTCGATTGTATTGATAACATCATGACCAATTTCCTGTTTTACAACAAGGCCACAATTCAAGACATTCGAGACACGATTCATGCCGGATGTGGCCACGGCGAAGAAAGAGGTAACCCTTTGATTTAATTTGTACTAAGTCATGGTAGTGTGAAGAGATTATATATTTTGTTTTGGTTAAGTAAATGTCAGTTGTGACTTGTATAATCTGTCATTAAATTGCATTTTTCCCAGGTAAATTCGACGTGAATGAACACATCATCAGAGCTGAAGGAAGCAATGCATACAAGGCTGCAAACCAGATTCTGATTGGGATTGTGCTGATGATTGTGGGGAATGGATTACTGTTCTAAATTCTAATATGTATGATGCCATAAAATTAATTCCCATAGCCATGTATATGCAAACGTATAATATATAGTGGTGTCATTCAGACTATAGTAGCAACAACAACAAAGTCTTTTTCTACTAAGTGGGGTCGGCGTTATTCAGACTGTAGTAGTAAAACAAAATCAGGAGATAATCAATATATAATAACTATTGTAAAAGTGTGTTTTCAGAATGAATATAAGATTTCAAGACACTTATAGCTCAAGTGATTAAGAGCGTTTATTTATGTATTAGAGATTATATGTTGTTTCTATCCCTAGTTCTTTTTTCGTTTGGCCAAAGACAAAAGAAGGGCGAACGACTGTAAGATTAAACTTTGATTTGAAGGCACCAGTTTGAAAAACGATGACCAAGTACAAAGACGACACAGTGCACACCCTTGAATGTACAAGCATGACAATAGTTCCGCATATAAAGTAGTTTCGCTTTACTTGAATGATCAGTTTTAGTAACCATGTCATATTTGATCATACATTGATGATACAATTATAACATAATGACTATACAATTATGATATAATGATGACATTTAAAAACTGATCATTTTTTTCAGCCAAATCTTAAAAATTGATCATTCCAGCTAATTGGCCATTTTTTTCTTGTTATATTTGCCCACCTATATGGGCTGGGTTTTAGTTCTCTTGGTTGGATTCTTTGTTTGGTGGATAAGTTTCGATAATTTACTCATTTGATGAGAAAAAGAGTTTGATTTCCTTGCCTATTAGGATTTGGATTTTATTTCAATTAGGATTAGGATTCTCATTGTAACTTAAGTTCTAGGCATTATATATAGGATCTTAGGGTTTGGTTTATTTTGTGTGTCATCACCATTGGTTTAAAGATTTTTCTCTCTTTTGGTTTTGGAGCGGAGGTTACCGTTTGGAGTGATGAGTGTGTGGCAAATTCATGGCTCATTTGTTTGACATTGGGAAGAGTTAATTTGTGAGTTTGAGAGTTAGAGAATAATTTGGGAGAACTTCTCTGTTTGTTTTAGATTTCATTTGGTTTATGATTTTGTAATTTATGAGATTTAAATTGTGAGAGTTAAACACTCATTTGTAAACTCTATTTGTTTAGTAAAATATCTTGTCCTCCTTCATCCGTTTGAATCTTCATTTTTACCTATAACGTTGATATTTAATATTTTTATTAGAATCACTTCCACTTCCGTATAAAAGTACAACAATACAAACATAAGATCAAATGCTACCTAAATGCTCATTATTTTATAAGTGGGTCAAACAATCTACCTGATATAATTGTCGAACACAAAAATTATCATAAACGAGGGTATAATTCTACGTAGGTTACAAATATCTCCCCGAAGACAGGTCGGTCCAGCACTGCACCTAACCAAAGCCATTCCGTACCTCTGTAACCTCACCATGTCGACATAAAAAAAATTAAAAGACCATTCTCCACGCAAAACGACCGAGTTTTGGCTGGGCTCAGAAGTTGAGAACATTGATCCTCCCTTTCTCTCGCTGAAGCACTGCGCCCTATACCGCGAGACCAACTGGCATTCGTCGCCGGAGAAGATGAAGATCAGCATCAATTCGATGGCTCGGCGAGTCGAGGTCGATAATCGCTATCCTCTCCGATTTTACTTCCGAATCGCCGATAATCTCCTCAAACAGGTTCCCTTTTGATTTTCCTCTCTCTTTGATTCTATTTTGATTTCATTGTATTCAGTTCTAGAGTAATTAGGGTTTAAATTTGATAGATAAATGCTAATTACCTACTTAGAACTTCATTTGGGTGCCAAATTTTATACTTCTAATTGAAATTAGCTGTTTAAGGGTTTTTTATTTTTTATTTTATCAGCGCTAAGGCTCCCCAATCACCCTAAAAATTGAGTTTGAATTCTAATTTTCACATTGAAGCTGAGTTCTGTATGAAATTTGGAAACAGTAAGTTTTGTGTTTAGAAAATAATTGTTTAATCCTAACTAATTAGGAATTTATGACATAATATGGCAATGCTATGTATTAATCTAGTATTTTGATGAGTATCCTGCAAAGTGTGTATAAAATTGTCAGTTTTTTTGTTTTTGTTTTCTAAATGTACTCTTCAAATGCTCAGGCTAATATTTACCGGGAGGAGAAAAACATCCTAGATTTGTACGTCATACTTCTACGATTCTCAAGGTACGTAGAAAGTGTTATTATGATCCCATTTTGTGGGATTGATAGTTATAGAATAATTGAGATTTGTAACCTTATTGTAAAATTTTACAGTTTGGTGTCTGAAACTATACCATGTCATCGAGACTACCCGACGTATCCTCCAAGAGAGAAAACTCTATATAGGAAGGTAAAGTATGCAAGTTCTTTTAGATAGTTTTTAATTTACTACTTCTTGCATGTTCAATGTGCTTCAGCCTGTTCTGATTTGGCTGTCGTTTCATCATTGCAGAAACTTTTAGATGTACTAGATGAACTTGAATCTTTAAAGGCGGAAGCCCAGCGCCTAGTGAGCAAACTTAACGAGGCTCATGCAGTTGCTCAACTACCTCAACATGAATGCCTAGAAGGCGCTTCAAATGGTTTGGCAACGTCTTCTTTAGAATGGCCTCCTGTGAACAATAAATCATTGAGCCTAAGCACTAAGCAGGTACTGAATGCTTCTTCGATATTATGGGATTAGTTCTGTTGGTTCTCATTATCTAGTCATTGACTTCATTGGGTTGTAAAGCACTTATAAGATTTGTCATAACCTTGTTGTGCCTGCATGGAGTATTTTTAGTTTATCTGAAGTTTGTTGGAAGACTATGGATAATATACTAAATTACTTCCCTATTTTCATGTCCAGCCTGGTAACTTGACATCTCAGTCGTCGTGGAAGTATAAAAACAATTATTCACAGATTTCAACAAATACTACACAAATTGACAAGCAGTTCCAGAAGCTGTGAGTGTATTTCTTCTAGCTGTGTGTAGTATACTGATATCCATAGGCAATAATCTGAACTATGACAACAATTTCTTGAATTTGCAGATCTTTTAATCTACCTCTTCCGAATAAAGAAACTTTGTCTAGACACTCATTTTTGGGTCCAAATGGTCTTCAGGGCCAGTGGCTAGGACCTAGTGCAAAGGTTAAGGTAAATTGTTAAGTGCAGTTTCAAAGTATTTTTATTCCTGAGCTAGCAGAACTTGATTAACTTATTCGCTATGCAGGTTCAATATCCAAGCAGTACTGACTTAATCGCTAATAATATTTCAGAGTGAGTTTTTCATGCAATACTTCTTGTCTAAACCTTGTAACTGTGATTCTTTTCCACATTTATTTCCATGTTTTGCTTCCTTTTCAGTATGTATATTATCAAAGCTTGCTTGATTGACTTCGAAGAAATTTCCTACTAATTTTAGTTGCTTCTAACATAGTGAATTTCATGTCATTCATGGTTATAGCCTGAATCAGGTACAAGATGGTGATCCAGGAGGAATTAAATCTACAATGGAGTCGGTGCTCTCCTTGGATGATGGAGCATGGCCACGTCCTTCTCAGGAATCAAGTCCTTCATTGATTAATGAAGCAAGGGAAGATCCTTTTGAGTTGGTCATCCATCAGCCTTCTCCTCCTCCTGTACTTGCTCGAGTGCAGCAGGAATATACTCCAATTCCTCCATCAAAAGTGGCAGATCCAAGGCCAGGACCTGCAAAACCGTCTCTGGATGGGATGCCAAGTTCTAGTTCATATCAACATTTACACGTTGTAAGCTTCCTATTCCTGATCCTTCTTATAAATGGAAACACCTGATCTTGCTCTTGCCGAATTACAATCCTTGAGAAATTATTTTTCTTGCTTCTAATGGTGAAGGCTCCGTATTATTTTTTAATGTGATGCTGGTGGCATTTAATTTGTTTTGCAGCCAGTAAAATTGATGGACGATTTCTTGAGATTGGCTAGGGCGAATACAGATAAAAACTTGGAGACATGTGGTATTCTTGCTGGTGCATTGGTAAGAATATAATGGTGTTTTCGTTGTGAGAAAACTAACATAATTTGATTCCTTTGGGTTCTCAGTGTTTCATTTTTTCTTCTGTGGCTGCAGAAAAACAAGGTTTTCCATATCACCACGCTAATAGTCCCAAAGCAAGAGTCGACCTCTGATTCGGTAGGATACATCACATGTTAACTTGTGGTTTGCCTTTCCATATTCTGGTTGTCATACCAAAATTTTCTTCTTGAGATCATTTGATGGTTAAATTGTCATGTTTTTTTTTT
Source organism: Pyrus communis (assembly GCF_041283825.1). Classification (NCBI taxonomy): domain Eukaryota; kingdom Viridiplantae; phylum Streptophyta; class Magnoliopsida; order Rosales; family Rosaceae; genus Pyrus; species Pyrus communis. The sequence goes on along the minus strand of NC_142577.1, from coordinate 21,848,307 downwards.
CTACATGTGGAGCTGCAAACCATATACCAAATAAATTAGATGACCTTTTGCTCGAGATACTCATCCCATTTATGGATAACTTATAATTTAGAATCAAATAAGCATTTTTATGTAAACTCAGTGTGTTGAGTATCTTGACTGATCTCCCAATTTTATGTGTCTTCTTAATAGTGCGTTTGTCTATTTCTATCAACAGCATTCATTATCTTTGTTTCATGTTCAGTGCCAAACATTGAATGAGGAAGAAATATTTGAGGTTCAAGACAGATTATCTCTTTTTCAACTTGGGTGGATTCATGTAAGTGTCAATAGCTTCAGTGGCTTCAATGTGCATTAGTTATTGCTCTTGTACATGTACTCATTATTTTGACTTTCGTATCCATGTGATGCACCAGACACACCCTTCACAGACCTGTTTCATGTCATCGGTTGATCTGCACACTCATTACTCATACCAGGTAAAAAGCAATCACCTTTCCTTTACTGTATTTTTTTATTTTTTTTTATTTTTATTATGAATAATAGGCTCACGACAGTGTAGGCATCCCCTTTCCCTAAACCGGTCCTCACTCTTTGGTAATATTTATTTTCTGGACTTCAATCTGTACTTTTTAAATTTCCTCGTGGCTTTAGTTCTTTTTGTCGAAATACAGTCTCTACCGTGAAGGATTTGTTACATTATTAGATATACTTTGGTTATTTGTCCGTGTTCTCCAAGGTTTCATTGCACTTCATATAACAGGGTCGCTATGGTTGTTTTTGTTTCAGATTATGCTACCAGAAGCAATTGCAATCGTCATGGCTCCAACAGATACATCCAGGTGGGTTTGTTTAACTGTCGACGAAATTGATAATATATCATTTCATTATATAATATAATCAGCATACTAAGTTGTTTCCCATGTTATCGCAGTCCACACGGCATATTTCATCTATCTGACCCAGGTGGTGTATCAGCAATTCGTAATTGTGATCAGCGTGGGTTTCATCCTCATGAAGAGTCCTCAGATGGAACCCCGATTTATGAGCATTGTTCTCATGTGTTTATAAACTCCAATTTGAGGATTGATGTTGTCGATCTGCGGTGAGATTTTGACATTTTACCTCTTAAACATGAAAATTGAGATAAACTTTGGTAAATATGTAAACGGAACAGTAATTATCTCGTCATCAGTATTTATATTGTAAATTCAAGTGGTTTCTAAATACGAAATTTGATGGAAATATGGCACAACTCATTTTAGTGGAAATATAGCACAACTCATTTTGTAAATTCATCTTTCTCACCTCGTGGTGAGCTCCGACAGCGATGGCGGTGCAAACAAATACAAATGGAGATGGACATCTACAGGCTAAAAAATGTAAAAATATTTGTTAAAAGTAGTCTCTTGATCTTAACCTTTAAAAAGAATAAAGGCATTTTAGTAATCAAGATGAATTTTTTTTTTCCGAATCACTTGTAAACAATTTATATGGATTTAGTTTCATTCATATTCCGATTTCAGAACATTTAAGTAAACAACTTTAATAAGAAATTGATTCTTAATTTTGCTCAATTCAATTCATCTTCAATCTAATTTCTCATGTTTTGATTACAGTTACGTATACGGGCCATAAAAGAAAGCATCCCTGCTTCCTTTTTCCCTGTTTGTGCGCTCATATCTACCGGATTCAACTTCGCTCTTACCCGATGGAAAACCGCCTACATTTACTTGCAGGAAAAAGGAGAGCTGCCATATTTGAGGAGAGCCACGCCCATAGGCTATAGACCAAGGTGCTAATCTTTGTCCAATAGGTATGGTTCCCGGCCCGACCCATTAGGCAAGTACCCAACATTTGGTATACCTCCATTCACAACCCACTGTACAGCCCTAAAAATTGGGGTGGTTGAATTTTTCGTACACATCCTTTTAATTTTCGATTATCGGATCGACTGAATTAAAGAAGATAAAAAAACAGAAATTAACATGGGATGTGAGAAATAAAAAGAGGTGTATAGATAACACATCCCTAGAAATTATGTCTTGTACAATATCACAAGTTTTTCTGGGATATTGGAACAGTATTTTGACATGCTACATTGAATAAGTATTGGAATTGTTCTGATTCATGATTTTGTTTTTTCGTTTATAAAACATATGTATTTGAATATTATATATTCTTCATTGCTGTGTGTTTTATAACATATTACAACAACAATAACAACCATCACCACCACCAAACGTTATCCTACAAAGTGGGGTTGGCGGTATGAATCGTAAAACGTCATTATGCTTGGTTTTGCGCTAAGTTTTCCGTTAGCTCTAAGTACTCCATATTTTTTCTTATAGTCTCTTTCAAAGTCTTCATAGGTCTTCCTTTACCCTTTTTACCCTGAGCATCCGTCCCATTATCGCATTTTCTAACTAGGGCATATAAGTCTTTAAACATAATGAAAAAATAAAAAAAGTTAAGTTTTTCAATAAATAATTTCATGTTTTGCATAGTTCAATTGAAAAAAGTCTCATCCTCAAATAAGGTCGATCAACACTACTTTTCATAATTTTCTCTTCGTTGACTTTTAATGGCATGAATTTCTGATTGCCTTGGTGTTAATATAAAAAATTCTATAACGTTAGGCTGAATACCAAGACGCAAAAAATGTGGATTCACGTTGAATACCAAGACCAAGGCTAAGGACCTAACACTTAAAAAGCAAGAATTTGATACTAGAAGGGGCTAGTCATTCTGATACACATTCATTCTTTCCCTTCTGAGGTTCATGACTTTCTTAGTTTTAAGTAAGTAAATATGTCATTAAAGTTGCAATTTTAGCCACTAAAGAGAAAAAATCATTCGTCGCCGACCCATGTCTCTGTCCTTGAGATTGGCGGCCAACCCCTCTTGGTCTCTTCCTCACTCTGCTTCTTCCATCTTCTAACCATCATCCATTGGTTGTGGTTTCTTTGTAACTCTATTGAAGAGAGCTTTCGTGATTGTGTCGCCCTCTAGCTGTGTTAAGGATTTGTGATTTGTGATTTGTGATTTCCTTTTTTTTTTTTTTTTTTTGGTTTTGTGGTGGTTCGTGCGCTTGTTAAAGGAGTATGAGGAGAAAGTTCGATATTTATTGGAGGAGATTCATAATAAGGTTTCTTTGTTGACGATTGAAAGATCATTAGATGACACGATCTTTTCTTTGTGTTGGAGAATATGATCTTACATTAGTCATATGACAAAGTAATATACAATTAATATATGAAAGTTTTAACTCTTAATATCACCAAAACCTTTTGTGATAAACTCAACACCTAATAATAAATGGTTAAATTTGAACAATATGGGTGATATGCAGGGTCGGCCCTAAGGGTAGCCCAAATAGGTGCCTGCCTAGGACCCCCACTTCGGAGGGGACTCCAAAAGAATTTTATATCCTGTAATTAACATATAAATACAAAAAAAAAAAAAAAGTAAGAAATATCATAATTCATTTGTTAGCGCAGTGGAAATGTTCGGCTTCATTTTTCTTTGGGGTGTAGAGTTTGAAACATGAAGCTTCCTTTCAGTCACTGGATTTTTCTTGTTTTTCAAATTTATTGCCAATCCATCTGTCCAAATGCATATAAAGTTATAAAATTCAAGTCCCTTTGCAATCTTTTTTTCTTTCAACTTCCCATTCTCTCCATTTCTTTCAAATGTTTAAACCAACTTCTCATTCTCTCCATTCCTATTGAATGTTTAAACCAACTATCACATGGTCTTAAAGATTGTACTTTAAGGTAATCGAAACTTTGAATTTATATTTTGCTTTTCAATAACTTCTTATTCAATGGATTATTTTCATATTCAATTATTTAGTGTGATATTGATTTTAGAAAAAAAAAAAAAAACACAAGAGAAACAATTGGCGTTGTTGTATTTATTATACTTGTCAATCAAGTTTTATTGTTCTTTACTCTCTTGATCATCAAGTTTTATTGTTCTTCACTCTCAATTATAGACTCTTGACTGCAAACATTTAGTACATTTGCATATAAAAAAGTGAGCCGTGTAATGTTTAAGTAATATTTGTATATTTATCTTCTTTTTATAATAATTTTTAATGATATTTGATGTGAAAATATAATTTTTTATGTATTCAGCAAATTCTTTGTTATACAAATCAATATACAAAAGAACCGAAGATCAAAGAACTTTAAGATTCCACTTCGAAGGTTGGCCTAGGACCCTCAAATTCTCAAGACCGGCCCTGGTGATATGGGTGGTGGACCATGTACTTACAAAGTTTATCACTTCGTATTTTGCCTTTGAGGTGGTTCTCCAGAATGCGAGCAGTTATGCTTAAAGAGAATCATACACACGACAATATTAGAGAATTATTAACTTGTTGCCCATATCATCCCATAAACCTGAACAGATTACTTATTCCTATTTATAGGGTTGTACTGGTGGGCCTCTCTCTCCACCCTCACTTAAATCGCGACTCTGAATTCAGTTTTCCCAACTATTCATTCACATCGAAGAAGAAAAGAGAGAAAAAAGGGGCGAAAAAAATAAATGCTATGAATACAAACCTCAGGCTTCCCCTTCTTCGTAGCTGAACAGTGCATGTGATTCAATTTAATTTTTGGTATGGATATTGACATTGACGTTCTAAGGTGATGGCTTCTAAAATCTATTAATATATGTGTACTGGATTCAAATAATTATCAAACAATTAGGTGTTATGGTTAAATCTAGTATTATAACCTTAATTATCAAATAATTAGGTGCCACAGTTAAATCAAAAGTTCTATAATCTTAATTGTCAAATAATTAGGCGACACGATTAAATCTAAAGTATTATAACTTTAAGGGTAAATTACACTTTCATACCTCAGGTTTGCGGTCTATTTCAATTCCTCACAATATCTTTAAAACATTTCATTTTCATACCTTAAGTACTATTTTATTTCAAAATAATACCTCAATTACATTTTCCATCCATTGATCCATTTAGTGCTAACGCGACTGCCACATATATGCCATGTGGCTGCCAAATGTCTGCCACGTGGCAAAAAAAGAAGAATTTTTAGTTTCTTTTTAAAAAACCTGAATTTTCTCAAAAAAAAAAAAAAATTGAAACCCATCCCTAAACCTGCACCCCCTACGTCCCTAAACTTGCAAGAAGAGGAAGGAGCAGGAGGGGAAAAAAAAAGTGCTTGAACCTGCCTTCCCCCTTCCCCCCACCCCTGCGCGACGCACCTGCCTTCCATACCCCCCACCCCCCCCCCCCCCCCCCCAACAATAAAAAACACGAACCCATGATTGTTGGACTGATTTTGTGGTAGATCCACCTAATCTCAGGTGGGATTTTTGGGGTCGGGTGATGGGGGATTTTTGGGAGGGGTGATTGGGGATGGAAGAAAGGGGTGGCTCGGGTGGGATTTTGGGGTGGGTGATGATGGATGGGAGAAGGGGTGGGTCGGGGAAGACTATTTTTGGGTTTTTATTTTTTATTTTTCCCTCTTCTTCTTCTTCTAGGTTGTAGATTTTTAGGGGAGGGGGGACGAACTGGGTTTGGCCTTTTTTTTTTTTCTTTTTTTTTTCTCTCCTCCTTCTTCTTCTTCTTGTTGTTGCAGGTTTAGTGATGTGGGGGTGGTTGTGGGGAGATGGGATGGGATGGGTTTCAATTTTTTTTTCTTTTCTCCCTCTTCTTCTTCTTCTTCTTGCAGGTTTAGGGATGGGTTTCTAATATATTTTATTATTATTTTTTTTTTTTGGAGAAAATTCAGGTTTTTTAAAAAGAAACTAAAAAATCATTTCTTCTTCTTCTTCTTTTTCTTCTTCTTCTTGCAGGTTTAGGGATGGGTTTCAAATATATTTTATTATTATTATTATTTGTTTTTGAGAAAATTCAGGTTTTTTAAAAAGAAACTAAAAAATCATTTTTTGCCACGTGGCATATATATGGCAGCCACATCAGCACTTAACAGATCAATGAATGGAAAATGTAATGGAGGTATTATTTTGAAATAAAATAGTATTTAAGGTATGAAAGTGAAATGTTTTGAAGATGTTGTAAGGAATTGAAATAGACCCCAAACCTGAGGTATAAAAGTGTAATTTACTCTAACTTTAATTATCACAAATAATTTGGTGTCAAAGTTAAATCCAAATCTGTGAAAAGTAAAAAGCTTATGCTTCCTGTGCGTGACTAATTTTTTTTTTAATTTTTATTCCTACTTGCATGCATGGAAAAACAATGTCACTTGAAATGTAGTGTTTTTATTTTATTTTTATAGGAAGGTGGGGTTTTTATTTACTCATCATCTCCCCATGGCTTACCAAAGGTATGAGATTAGGCTTGGGGTCAATTAAATAAAAGGAAAATTAATAAAAAATGCTTGAAAACTTTGAGTTTTAACGATAAGAACAAAATAAAGGATAAAGTGAATAGTACCAGGATTGACTTTTTAGTGTAAAAATGTGGTTTTTCGTTAAAGTGAACAGTATCGGGAGCTTTTCGTTAAAGTTACCTTAAATAAATCTCCATAGCCGTCCTTGAAAACTCTATGGCCTAAAGCATCAATATATGGCTTGGTTGGATATGCTACTTTGTAAAGCGTCTTTACTTACCAACGCTTTTCGTTCGTAGTACTATTGTGAGGATGCAGTTTGTTGTTTGGCAGACAACCAACTAAGGGTTGGTTTGGGATTGTGATGCTTTAAAAAATAATAAAAAAATAATAAAAAAAAGCTTATTAAAAATTCAGGAACATAAAATGTGTTTGGTAAAACAAAAAAAAAAAGTTTGTTTTATTTTATTTTATTTTTTTTTAACTGTTGGTCAATGACAGTAGAAAAGCATTGAAAAACATAAAATTTTCAAACCATAGTATTACCCCCACATATTTTACAAAATTACAATCATTGCTTCAACATTATTCTCTTTGACAAATATTAAATCACATTAAATATCATTTTTTTTTTTAGCATTTGACATATTCACAGCAATTTGTATAAAAGTTTACCTTAACATTGTGGTTGGCCCTATCCCTATAAATACTCCATATCCTACCAAATTTTTAGAGCTTTTGCTACCCCTAAAAAAGCCCTAAACACTTTACTCTCTCAGAGAAACTGACTTAGGCATCGGAGATCTATTGGCCTAACCGCCCCCCCACACCTCGGGGCGCGTGAGGCTTAGGTCTTTGATAAAAGGTGTTGATTGTTTTGCAGGTGCATTTTTGTCAAAATTGAAGACGGCGGAAATTTGCATCGACAAATTGGTGCTTTCATTGAGAGCTAATTCAAACACTCGAAGAAGCCTCTTGCATTTGTTTCTTGAATTTTCTTTTACATTGAATTTCTTACACGTCGTATCAATTAATTTTTCTTAGAAAAGTTTCTTGATCAATCCCTGGAGAAAGGATACAATAGTAGGAAATTCAGAAACTATGATGAACAGAACACCATATGTACAAGGATTTGGACCGGAGAGTGGAGATGAGGACGTAACCCCACGACGGCGATCCTTAAGGCTCAACGCGACGGCAGGAGGAGCCCCACTGCTGCGAAGCCACACCACCACCATTGTTGTGACCCAATAGCCGCGGCAAGGCCACTAGGCCACGACACCACTTTCACCGTCGCTGCCCTTGCAGTGCCGCACCTTACCAAACCCTAAGCAGGAGGCCCAGGTCCACTTCCAAACCCATGGGTAGGAGGCTCAAAACTTGGTAGCTGCCACAGCAGGCCTAGGGTAGGAAACCCAGCCCACTACAGCAGCAGGCACAAACCTGAGCCTAGAACATAGCAGCTGCTGCTAGCCAAGCAACACAACGGGCCCAAGCTGAAAGAGCCCAGTCAGCAGGCTATGATGTGGCAACCCAAAGACCAGGAGGGCCCACGACCATACAACCCCAAGGCAAGTAGGAGCCGTTCCAACACGCCATGCGACCTATTTCGGCAATCCAGCCCACAACCCAATCTAATCCAAGGCCACCTTCGACAATCTAGATTCCGACCACCGGTCCCTCGATCAATTCAAGGTTATTTTTACCCCACTTTTATGCAGGAATGCCCTATTTGGGATTAAGTTTTATACCTGTAATCCACTATACTTCAACCATACATGGAGACGCCCATTATCCAGACTCTTCCAATCCAAATGGCGAGAACCACCTGCCCCAGCAGGTCGCCAACTTGACAAGTGCCCTTGCGCAACAGACTATTTTGGTGAACCAGCTCCTCGAGCGTATCGAGATGCAGCACGCCCCAGACGAGGTGTCCCAAAGCAGGACAAGAACGTAATAGCGTTAATCATTCCAGCGACGTGCCGGTAAAGAGTCGTTCAACCTGCTATAAATCGTGCATTCGGGTAGTGTGCACTCTTGCTTGGGTCCTCGGGAGAATGTCTTCTCCTGCCTAGATGCGCAGAGAAGCGTTCATTCTCAACTCGGCTCACGAGTCAGTATGCATTCAAGGTTAGGTTCACACTCCGAGAAGTACTCAGGACATTCCAGAAGAAGCATCCACACGTGGCTTAGCCCACAAAAAGATCTTCTTATGAGGCAATAGAGTAGGCAGCCGCATGACGCCCAGATAAGAGCACGAGAGCAGTCCAGCTTAAGTTCTATTGGCAGCCCCCGCCGAGAATGACGACTAGCAACACAAAGTGAACCACGTGCACCGCGACCGGGACACAGATAGGCCGGACATGCCGAAGAGCAACTTGGACCAGCAAGTTAGCATCGGGGGTAGCTGAAGGCTCCGCTACCTTACTAGGCGCAAATTTGGAAGGAAGTACAAAGGCTAATAGCAAAAAAGCTACGCGGATTTCAGCGCATTGACACTACCGATAATTCCCTTCGAATAGACGTGGCCAACCTGAGCATATCACTTTTTAAAAACGAGATCGAGCAGACGAAGCCACCGTGGAAGTTCAACCCGCCACATTTCACCTTGTTCAAAGGAAATGAAGATCTGGACAGACATTTGATGCACTACCGAAGTGTCATGACCCGCCAACAATGATGCTCTTATGTGTAATATCTTTGCCACGACACTACAAGGCGAGAAGCAAGATTGGTTCCACACCCTACTGCCACGATCAATCCGCAAGTGAATTTTCCTTGGTTTTCATTAAGGAATATTCGTTCTACTGCTCGATCAAGAAGAAGTCTGACCACCTCTTTAACATGAAGAATGACCTGAATGAGTCACTCCGTACATACGTCAAGAGGTTCAAGATGCATAAGATGAAGATCATCGGATGCGATGACAACATTGTATGCTTAACCTTTCGAAAGGGGCTCTCAGCAGACCACTCACTTTTCGGAAAATTAATCATGGGTGAGAACTTAACCCTGGCAGACTCTTATGCTTTGGAAAAAAAACACTCCCTCTAGGATGAGGCTAAGCGTTCCCAGAAACCCTCTGAGCAACCGTGCAAAGACGTAGAGCCTACTCAGAAGAAGGTGGGAGATAAACCACTCAATGACAAAAACAAGCCACAAAACAGACGCAGGGATCGATCCCCGACGAAATGAGGCACGACACCCTATACGTACACCAAGTTCTCAAGGAGTTGAAGAAGAAATCTTTCACCCCAGCAGTAACAGCTGAAATGCAGAAAGATGATTATACCTCCACTAAATAGAAACCACAGCATACAGGTTAATAAGATGGCATCAAGGTCGACAATACCCTGGTAAATAAATCAGGATGGAAACCCGAAGACGACATCGAGCACATTTCCATTGACCCTAAGTAGTGGTCAGACCTCACAAAACACATATCTAAAGAAGATTTGACGAGCAACTGCACTCAACCAATTCCTCTCGTGACCTACTAAACGATGCAAGCTTTTTTCAAGGCAATCAGGACGCAAAGCAAGATAAATGGAACGACGAAGTGCGAGAAAGCTTTATAGGACTTAAAGAAATACCTGACATCACCTCCCCTACTATCCAAGTCAGAAGCAGTGGAGGATCTATACATTTATATGATGGTATCTGAAGCAACAATAAGTTCTACCCTCATACGAGAAGAGTTGGGGGCCCGACCACTTGTATTCCATAGTTTAAAAGCTCTCCTCAATGCGGAAGCCAAATACTTGAAAATCAAAACTTTGATTTTGGTGCTAGTTATTGCAACCTGGAAGCTCAAGTCGTACCTTCAGACATACGCAATCATCATCATGACGCGATATTTTGCATAATCCATACTCACTATGTTAAAAATGCAGACATTAATGGACATTCTGACGAATGTGACAACTTAGCCCAAAGCCACATTAGGGGCAGATGAACACTAGAATAATGCATCAGCCTAACTTGCAAGAAAGTTCTTCCAGCTACCAGGGATCAAAGCACGCTTAATCCTCATTAACTAGACGGTTTCATACATGGAGTAGCCCAGCGCCAGCATTCGAGCACTGCCTCCCACTGCGCACAAAATTGGCAGTTGAGCACCGCCTCTTACCCCGTGTGACACGGCCCTAGCCAACCTCAACTCTGCGTTATTATGCATAGTGGCTCTTAGCCGTGTCAAACTTTTCTCCTGGCTCCCTGCCGCGCCGACCCATGCTCTCTAGTGTAAGAGGGTAAACTAATTCCCCGACACTCATTTAGGTTAGCTCTTCAGCATGATAGGGTAAACTAATTCCCTGACACCCATTTGGGTAAGCTCTCCAGCGCAAGAGGGTAAACTAATTCCCTAACATCCATCTGGGTTAGCTCTCCAGCATTAGAGGGTAAACTAATTCCCCGACACCTATCCGGGTAAGCTCTTCAGCGTGAAAGGGTAAACTAATTCCCCGACACCTATCCGGGTAAGCTCTTCAGCGTGAAAGGGTAAACTAATTCCTCAACCACCCATGTGACAAGTAGAAGACACCCTCTACCCTGTAGACAGGGCATGTGTTCTCTAATAAGAAGAGGGTAAACTAACCCCCCTCCCCCCCACCTCATGGTCGTGTGAGGTTTAGGTCTTTAATAAAAGGTGTTGATTGTTTTTCAGGTGCATTTTCGTCAAGAATGAAGACAACAGAAATTTGTATCGACAATAAAAATGCAAGAAATTTGGGGAAAGATGGAGACCAAAAGGACGGCTCTAGTCTCCAAAATAATCTGAAAAGAAAAAACCCTTTGACTTTTCATAGATGACAACGTAGAACCTAAAAAAAAAAAAAAAAAAAAAAAAAAAAAAAAGAAGATAATTATAGTTTTGAGGTTTTTTTTTAAGTGTAATGATATTTTAGACTTTGCAAATTAAAAAATAAGGATAATTTTGAAATATTTGCCAACTAGAAGGAAGCAAACTGCTACCCTAGTTTTTTATGCACTTTTCCTTCCAACTAAAAGCACTTTTAAAATATTTGCCAAACGGCTTTTTTTTAAAAACTAAAGTGCTTTTACTCATTTGGAAGCTCTTTTGGATCTTTCAAAACCACATCCAAACGAGCCCTATTGAGGGTTAGAGTAAGACACTTAACCGTGCATGCATGCTGTATTGTATTTTTTGAGGGTAAGAAATTAAATATATATTGAAGAAAAATATAGAACCAACCAACTCTATGGAGATGTCAAATTAGAACGTCAAATTTCATTTTTATAGTGGATGTGGCAAAATAACATTTTGAAAAGTCTTTTATTCCAACCGAGATGTCAAATTAAAATGCTTTTTGATTATTTATAAGATCAAGTGAGTTGGAATTTAATAATAAAATAATCAATAAGTAAAGAAAAATAAAGAAATATGTGAGCCCAACATTAAAATGAAACAACAACAAAATTTGACGTTGCCATTAAATTTAGCAGCAAAATGGAGAATCTCAATCCATGTAGGATATTGGCCCTTCCTTTGGAACCAAAAAACCACTTTTTTATTGTCAAAACAGTCTATGTAGGATTTTTGACATCTCATTTAGAGATTCTCTACAACCATCTCTAAGAAAGATGTCAAATTTTAAACATAAAATTTAAATTTGAAGGCTTATGTGGTACTGTGATATTTTTTTTTATTTTTAATTTTGTTCTCCAACTGATATTATTTATTACATTGTTTACCTTTCATAATTGTAACTAGCATATGGGCACACACAAAGTGTGAGAAATTTTTTTATTTTTGTTTTTGAAATAGAATGAGAGAGGAAGAGAGTGATAAAGAATGTGGGAGTGAGAAGTTTTTTTTTTCTTTCTTTCTTTCTCTCTAAATTAGAGATATGTTAGGATTACTTGCAGGTGAGACTTAAAAAAAACAACAAAATTTGGTTGTGTAAAATTATATTTCTGCCCCATATTTCTTATTCATGTTCTGTTTTAATTAGAGGGTTAAATTGATAATTTTATAGGATTTTGGTTGACAATGAGTTTTTTATTAATTAGTAGAGATAAGTATTTTAAAACAAAAGGTATGAATAAAAAAAATATATTAATAGCTAAAAATAGATTTAAAGTTAGTGTCAAATTTGACATATCGACAAAATGATCACACATTTGTATATCGATAGTGAAATAAATTAGTCACTTATGGAGAACAACTTTTTCTATATTGCCTTCGTGTGTACTCCATATTAGCAACTATACAAGTAGTAGAACTAGAACTGAATGAATTGTGTGATGTTCAATCAGTTTTTAGGTGCACGTCTTTATTGTGCGAGGAAAATGATCACAGCATTAGTTTTTTCTTTCTTTCACGTCTGAAAGTCCAAGTTTTGATGAGCCTATTTAATCAAATCCAAGAAAATGCTGAAAATTGTTAAATGAGGTGTCTCACTAGCTTGCTCGCGCTGGAGTTGGTAGTTTTCAGGTGTTAACATGGCTGACGGAACCTCCGGACTTAATTTTTAATGCTTTATTTGAAGATGCATCAAATTAGTTTGTATTTGCCGGGTGATGTGAGGATAGTAAACATTTGTTTATTTGTGCTGGATGCTCTTTTTTCTTTCGAACGGGTTGAAAATTCCGGCAAAGTTTTTATCAAGACCTATGTTAGCACACTATCCGCACTTTGTACGTATTCCCCTCTTATCAAAGAATATCGTACTTTCCTTCAAAAAATAGGATCAATCGGAATTTAATGTGAGGCTTAAGACGAAAATATTGTTAAAAAAAGGCCAATTTATTTTATTTTATTTTAGTACCTTAATATGAATTCATTTTCACATGTATATATCAATTTAGGGGTGTAGCTAATTGAAATTTTGAGAGATTTTAATCATTTATATACATTTAGGATACTCAATCAGGATTTTAATTGATTCTTTAAAAGTCTAGTCCTATTCAATCATGATTTTAAAAGAGTTTATAACATTCTAGGTGTATTTAATTACAAATTGATTTTTAAAAAATTTTAAAAGTTGGAAAACTAGAGGGAATTATAGATATTTTGCAGTCTATTTTAAGCATTCTTAAATCTCACCTCCCCCTGAGAGTTTGAGGAGATTCACTCAAAATTTTCATAGAATATTTAGAAATCAATTGAACGTCATCAAAATCCATGGATTTATAAATTCATTTCAATCCAATAAGAGATTTTATTTTCCTTCTTTCTAATAAAAAAATACGATGAATGATGAAAATTTTATGATATATACACTTTCCAAAAGGTTTACTAGACGTTTCTTTTCGTCTTTTTATCAAGTAGTTTTTAACTAATTTACCCCTTAATTTGTACCTTGTCATAGGTTTTCTTGACTTTGATTTTGATCAATTTTCCCGAAACTAATATAAACAGATAAGGTATGGTCATTAACCTTTTGCAAAACAATTTTTTGTTTTCCAGATACAAAAGTAGGTGAAAAATGCGTTTGGCATACTGTTTTGTTAAAATATACTCAAAAAACAATATTTAGCCTAAGTTATGTAAATCATCAAATTGACCTATTTGGTAATGCTTAAAATTGGTGATGCTAACAAAGGTTGAATTGATCAAGTAGTTATCCTTGATGGACTTGAGCTTTGCAACAAATAAGATAAACACAAGATTTAAGTGGTTCACCCCTCAAAACTAGGCTACATCCACTGAGTTTCTTGTATAAATTGAGAACTAGGTTACAAGTAGTGCTCGGCTAGAATAGTACAATTATATCTAATTCATCTAACTCGTTCTAAGGAGTACTCATCCTCCATATAGAGGCCTTCATCTGAATCTCCAGCCTCTAAGTTCGAGTCCATCACTTTCTTTGCATTTAGTGGGCTGAATCCATTGGCTAGACCTGCTAGTTGTCCCTCCGTTCTTTGGCTGACACGTGGTAAAAAAAGACACTAGAGCAGGACCACTTGTGTTCTTCTTTGGGATGATGTAGTCGAGCACCTTACTCGGCCCTGGAGGTGGTGAGAACTTGTACTCGAGCATCCTACATGTCAATCTTTATGTCCATTCATAGGGCCATGTTCCCTTGTTTACCCGCATGTGGCTTGGAGTTAACGTTTGACTAGACCTCCCCTACTATTCCTGGCACGTCGTGCCTTAAAGCTGTTAGTGGCCAACTTGCCCTTTGGTGCTCGAATGACGCTTTATGGGGAAACACTCGGCGTAGTTACTGACAAGATACTCGGAGACCATGCACCCTCTGAAGTGCTCAACTTCACCTTTCCATACTCATTACTCCTTGACTTTCCCTAGGACCTATGTTCTTTTAGGTTTGTTGGGGTTGGAAAGGACCCTTTGTTAACAAGTCATCCAACTCTCTGTCTAAGGGTTCTTTCTTAGGCAAGAAGTTACATAGGTCGGTCAGGGCTTCAGGGTGGTACCTAGGTGTTGTGTTGCCTTCCCATCAGTTGCCAGACTCGTGAGTCGAGAGCTAGTGTTGTCAGGAACATGTGCTTGTTGAACACATGTTCACCACGAGTTAGTAGCGAAATCAAGGCGTCTACATATTAAAGGCGTGGCACAGGTGTGACCTCCTGGCTCATGAAGTCATTTCACGTGGCCATTGGTGACGACGACTGTGACGTGTACTTGCCAATTCGCTGCGGTGAGTATGGCGGCGAGTTTTCTGGTGATGGCGGCGCTGCGTCAATCTACGACCAACCAAGGCGTGGCGACATGTGACGTCACTGCAATGATGCGATGATGTGTGGTGGTGTGTGAAGTGGCGTACATCGACCTGAGACCTAATCTAAAGTTATTCGATGTCCTGAATCACATGGTGCTCTCCGTTTATGCAAATTTGGAGTCGTTTATCACGTTTGAGTTAAAGAATCTTAAAATTTACTTAGTTAATTACTAAAGCAATGTTTTTCAAGTGCAAGCTTGAGCAACCTAAATAAATGCAATGCGCCTATTGAAGAGTGACACTTAGAATTTCTATGAATATAGCCCTGCAACTCACACTTTTTTCGATTAAACTGTGTTGATGAAATTAACTATTTTAACATCGTCTTTGATGAGACTTGAATAGAAATTTGTTAGATAACTATATGATTGATTTACTTATATTGGTGATTTATTTTCACCACATGATGTTTTATATATCAAGTATAGCCATGTGATATTTGCATGTGATATAATATTTCTTGTATATGCTAGGTTTTCTTGTAGATGCTAGCTATGCATAGATAGATAGTCCATGTACACTTGAATGTTTTACTCTTCTAGTACATGTTAGTAATATGCTTGGATTCTAATTGATGATATAAATGTGATTTTCCTTAACTATATATTGTAGTAGATACTAGTATGTAGTTTTTAAATTGCATGAGTTTTTCAAAATGGAGGTTAGTATGTTT
Organism: Pyrus communis; assembly: GCF_041283825.1. NCBI lineage: Eukaryota > Viridiplantae > Streptophyta > Magnoliopsida > Rosales > Rosaceae > Pyrus > Pyrus communis. The sequence continues at coordinate 21,832,612 of NC_142577.1, read as the reverse complement.
GAAATGATTTTGACTAGATAAATGAATATGATCCACTCACAGTTTGTTTTTCGCTTTTTCATAACCCAGTGAGCACAATGCGACGTTTAAGAACGAGTTGGCATGGTAGTAGTGCAATCTTCCTACTGAGTGGGGTGATTCTCCTTCTGCTATGTTATTTATCTAGTTTTAAAATAATGCATGATTAAACTTTCGACTATGCTTGTACAACACATACTTTTGTAATAATTATTGTATGTACTACAGTTATGCTCTAATTAAATTGATGTGATAATAATTGGGTTGAGCCCTAATGTGTCCCCAAGTGGGGAAGTTGTGTGGTGACTTGTAGGGGTGGGTTCAAAAAACTGAAAACCAAACCGAATATGGCTGGTTTGGTTTCGGTTTTTTAGGTCCGAAAACCGAACCGAACAGACAAAAAAAAAAAATATATATATATATATATATATATATATATATATATATATATAGACACACACACACACACACTTGAAAACATGTTGGCGTGAAGGTTTGAACCCCTTCCCTCCGGTTGGTATAATTGCATCAACCCAACTTGATTATAGGCTTTGTGTTGTTATGGTTGTACTAGTAAAATATTTATAGGCTTCTAATATTTAATACTTTATAAATTTTCTTAAGTCTACAAACCCTAGCCGTCACTCACTCCTCCCATTTCAGTTTTCATGTTTTCTTACTCTCGCTCCCCTTCGTAGCTTTCTTCCTTTCTCTCTGCTTCCTTAATCACTCTTTCCCCTTCATCTCTTCCTCTAAGTCACTTTTCTCCAGTCTTGAGTCTTCTCATGTCCTCCTCACGGATTTCTTCTTCCAAACCATAATTTTCCCTCGCCCCTTTCAAATCGGAAGCAGAGGAGGATGGCAAAGGGAGTTCGATTACTTCAACTGGCTCTAACACAGAGGGAGTTTGATTTCTTCCTTATTTTATGTGACAGCCCATTCTGAAAATTTTTAAAACGTACGTGTGAAAAGACGATTTTGCCCCTAGTGTGATTTTTACGTTGTGTGGTTGTTTTGAGCTTGGTGTGGCTGGTTGTGGACCACACACATTTCCACACACACATCCTCACCATTCCCTGGCCTGCACCCCCCTATCCCGAGCTCTCTCTCTCCCATTTTTCCCTCCACTTGTACGGACCTACATAGAAACCACCCAAATCTTCACAGATCGAAGAAACAAAGTACATATCCATGCTCGTGAGGTCCGTAGAAGTTCAACCATACCCATTTCAAGTAAGGATACCTTCGTTTTCACGTCGAACTCGGGATACCCGATTTTTGTCACTGTTCATGCACACGTAAATTCTTATGTTTTTGGGAATTTCAAGCTTGTAGGAAGCTTGGTGAGGTTCTTAGGAGGCTCGGGGTGGTTCGTTTGAAGGTTTTGGACGTCGGGATCGTGAGTTTCAAGGTTGGCCGGAGTTGGTGGTGTTTTCCCGGTGAGATTCCGTGTGTTTTAGTACTTGAAAGTGGTATGAACTTGTTCCTCTCGTTGTAAGCTTCATTTTGCTACCAATTTTGTGAAATTTGGTTGAAAAACGAAGAAGATAGGACGATTTGAAAATTTCCCGATTTTCCGGTGCCGGAGCCTCGCCGGAGAAGACGACAGAATATTCCGTCAGTTTGGACGGAATATTCCTAACGGCGTTAACGGAATCCTTTAAAGTTAACGGAATATTCCTGACAAAGTTAACTGACGCCGTCAGCGTGCCAGGCACGTGCCTGCGCGTGGCCGGCGCGTGTGGCCTTGCCTTGGCCGGCGCGTGGGGGTGCGTGCGACGGTGAAAATTTTTTCTAAAAATATGGGGATGTTCCTGAGGTTGAGTAGATCACGTTGGTGTATTCATACACCCCATTTGAGCATTGTATGAGAAGTTATTTCTTAAGGTTGGTTATGTGCTTTAAAATTAACGTTTTTATAGTTGTTTCGCATATAGATGATACCTATCCCGAGGACGAGCGTGGTCACTCGAGGCAAGGGGGTTACGACCCTTCCACATACTAGTGAGTGGGTTTTTGGTTTTCCGTATATACCTATATACTTATGTTTTTCCCAGAAATTGATTTGAAACGTTTATTCGTTTATATGCCATGCATTATATTGCCGTTTGTTTATGCATTGTTAGTTGCATATAGATATATGTATGTTTGGTGCTGCGGACGCACATGTAAGTGCTAGGTGAGTATGATTATGTTTATGTTCAGTAGTGTTTTGAGATGCATATAGAGAGCTCATAACCTGCACCCCCGGTGTTAGTGCTCCCGCCCAGAGTTGGGCACAGTCTTTCACGTGATGTTCACCTCCCGCACCGCACGCTCATCTTGGATCCAAGTTAGATGCACAGTCCTGTCGTACAGACCACTTTAGGTGGTTCCGACTCGTAGGTGACCCGCGATTATTCGCCCAGCCTTCACGTGATCGTAGCACTTGAGCGTACTTATATTACACCCAGGCCTGTCGTACAGACCACTTTAGGTGGTTTCGACTCGTGTGCAGGTATAGTTAGTGAGATGGAGATTTGAGCTCTAGATTCAGCCGTACAGGTCACGTTAGGTGACTCCGGCTGGCAGATTGCATGGCATTGGATTGGCATTACCTGAGCACTTGCATTTTACTTCGAGGCATTTGGCATGGCATATTTTTGAGCATGACTTATATATATGTATATTCTATTTTCTGGGAAGTATACAGGTTTTACGGCGAGGGGTTAGAACTTATTTATTAAATGGTTTTCGAAAAGCTTTGTTTTTGCCAACTCACGCTTTTGTTTTGCGCCCCTCCAGGTTCTAGTTGGCTAGCACTTTTGGTGGCTTCCCGGAGGATTTCCCTGGCATATCTGGCAGACTAGCACCAGTGTAGGACCACCTTAGGGTGTGCTTTTGTAGTGTCGTTTTCTCCCGGACTGCATTAGGTCTTCGTGCTCTAAACTTTGTGTTCACACTTACGCTTGCACATGTTTGTTATTACTTTGTGTAAAGCTGGTTTTTATTTATTCGTACTACTTTTATTATTATTTTATTAGCTTCCGCACTGTGCACATGGTTACGTCACTTCCACGTGACGGCCAACATGCCCTGATCTCGATCGGGGTGTGTCATTTTAACTATTAATTTAAAAAAAGATTGATTTTTTTTTTCGTTTTGATTGATTTTAATTTGGTAAATTAGGTTAAGTTTTCTATTTTTGGTTTTGGTTTCTAAATTAGTTTTGCTACGGTTGGGTCTTTCTTGTTTCAGCTCAAATGCTCCAACCGTGTTTACTACTGTTGGTTTCTGAATTCGTTTTGGTTGATTTTAATTTGGTAAGTATTAAGCTTTTGTATAATATTGTGTAATGCAGAGATGAAAATTGAAAAGCATGAGTTAAGTTGACTTCTCGGTTAAAGTTCAAATATGTTGATTAGGGCATGTTGCAGGTTGATCTCTCACTGAGCAATGAGGATGCTCAAGGCAGGGAAGCATGTAAGATTCAAGCTCCAGATGTTAAAAAAAACAAAAAAAAAATTAAAAAAATCATGGAAAACCGAACCGGACTGAAACCGAACTGAAAAAAACCAAAATTTTTTTTTAACCGAACCGAACTGAATCGAAATTTTGGTTTAGTTTCGATTTTGGCAAAAAACCGAACCGTTTCGAACCGAACCCCACCCTAGTGACTTGTTGGATAATTTTAGTAATTAATAATGAGATGTTTAGTTCAAATTGGTTCACATTAATATCCTTATGGCTTCATCGTTGGATTGGTGGTATTTGGTCACCATCATGCTCTAATAATGAGATGTTTAGTGGGGAGGTTGCTTGCCATTAATATCCTTATGGCTCGGTCACCATCATTCGCACTTCTCAACCACCATTTTCACAACCATCTCTCATAACCATTGTTAACACAACCATCTTCTACCATCATTGTAGTCCTCGCTACTGCCACCACCACCACCATCACTCCCTCCACCATTGCCTCTACCCTGTTATTGCCACCACATATATCTCCCCACTATTACCATTACTCCAACCACAATTTTTATCAACATCACTATTCTCAGCCACAACATCCCTACCGTTTTCAATGTTTTATTATCTAAAATCATTCTCGGACTAAATTACCAAACACATTTTCAAATCATAAAAAATAAAAAATTGTATTCGTCATTTTTGTTTTACAAAACAGTTTTTCGAAAATTATTTTGTCACTGACACAAAATTGGACCCTAAAGAGATTTCAATGAACTATTGCCAATTTGTAGTCCGACTGATCAATCTATAGTCAAGTACACACGCAGGACCCCTAGTCACCACTCGTACGTCTACATCATCACCCACCCCTGTACAACCCTAGCTATTGCTAGATTAATACTACAACACGAGAAGTGTCATACGCTCAACTATAACTACCTTACCTTGCCTCCCTTTCGATGAACATTTTTTTCTCAAAGAGTAGTAGTCCAATTAAGATTCCATATATATGGGAAGAGCACCGTGCTGTGAGAAACTTGGTCTCAAAAGAGGAAAATGGACAGCTGAAGAAGATGAAATCTTGACCAAATACATTCACGCTCATGGAGAAGGTTCTTGGAGATCTTTGCCAAAGAATGCGGGTTCGTGTTTATATTAAACATGTGTGCGCGCACACACATATATACAGTAGCTAGCTAACCTTCAAATATGGTAAGACAATAAGACCCTTAATTTATGTGTATACATTTGGTTTTTTGTTTGTTTTTTTGTTTTTTGTTTTTGAAGGATTGCTGAGGTGTGGGAAGAGTTGCAGACTGAGGTGGATAAATTATCTGAGGGCTGAATTAAAGAGAGGGAACTTCACTGCTGAGGAGGAAGAAACCATTGTTAAGCTACACAGGGCTTTGGGTAATAGGTATGTCTATGTTCCTCAGTTTCATAATTTATATAATTAAGTGCTTCCACTATGAATTTCACTATACATAATACCTACAAGTATAGAAGTCATGGATAAATAAATAAATAAATATATATATATATATATATATATTTGTGATATACATATATTTGTATATGTGTGTGTGTGTGCGCGTGTGTGCGTGCGTGTATAATTCATTGATTGATTCTCAAGTTTGAGAGTTCTAGGGCAATATTTTATAAATAATTGGACCCATTTTCAACTTGGTCATGCTAGCAGCAAGATTAATTCAAGCTCTAGCATTTGTGTTGATTGGAAATCTGATTAAAAAACAACTCTTATTTATTAAAATTCTGCTAACAATGTTAATTCGATCTACTTAATGTCTGGATTTTGATGGGAACAATGTTAATTCGATCTTCTTAATGTCTGGATTATTATAGGTGGAAATTGATATGTTTCTTCAAGGGTTCCTCTCAGATAAATTAATTCGAACTACTTAATGTTTATTCGATCTACTTAATATTAGTATTTGATATACCAAAACTGATATATGTTTCTTCAAGGGTTCCTCTCAGATAAATTAAATTTTGGGCAGCTTAATTATTATTATCGCTCCAGATAGGGGACGAACCTCAAGCATTAGAATTAAAATAATGTCTCATGTGAAATAAAATCAACTTAAAAAAAAAATAAAAAATAAAAAAAAATCAACTTACGAACTCAATAATGTTTAATAGAAGATTGAATAATGTTTAATTATTAACTTTTGGGCCCCGGGAAATGCACATATTTCACCTTTTTACAAATAACATATTTTAATCGTACAAACTTCATAATCGAAATCGTTCATCTTCTTAAACTTCATTTAAAGATCATCCTTATAAATTAAAAATATTTTAATTTGGAGATCATTTGTTCATTCAAATATATCAAATAAATGGGCGTACGGTTCATCTTGAATATGTTACTTGGTACTCATATCGTTGATTTATTCCATACATTTGGATGACTAAATGGTTTCCAATTTGAATGATTTTTTGTAGTCTTCAAATGAAAATTAAAAATTTGAAAGAAGAGGAATAAGTCCATTCCCCATGGGAGAACACAAACATTATCCTTTAATTAAAACCTAAGTGCTTAATCCTAAACCTTAAAACCGATGCAGTTTATCACATAATTAAGCATAATAACCTTATATTAGAATACAAGTACAAGCTTCTCCAGAAGCTATGGATAATAGTTCTTCCACAAATATAACACTATTGACTGCCATTCAATTTTTCTAGTGTCATAATGTGGGGTTTGCTAACTTAACCTTATGGGGTTTGCTAACTTAACCTTTTGGGATATCCCTAATACTCTTCAGAACACCCTCCAGAGAACTAAACCACTGCTAATTTAGGCAGTTGTACATACTATTATAAATCAGTTTGATTATATATATGAATTGTGAATGCACTGTTGCAGGTGGTCCTTGATTGCCGCTCATTTACCAGGAAGAACAGACAATGGAATCAAAAACTACTGGAACTCTCATTTGAGTCGAAAAATCTACAGCTTTATCAAGCTGGGAAACGAACATCTACCCTCCATTCTCAATGATGTGAAGAAGATAACTTCATGCAATAAACGTTGTAAGGGCGCTCGAGCGAGCAGATCTACCATGAACAACAAGAGCAAGAACAAGAACTTGGCCACATTTAACTCAAGAAAATCAGAAGCAAACCGTCAACTTGGAAACCCTAGCCTACCAACTGGCACCATTATTAATCTAGGGCAAGTGGGTAATGAGGACAGCAATTTAAGGGGTTTGGAGTCCTGGGACCCAATAAAGAATAGAGATGGTGAGGCAATAGGAATGTTGGGGATGCAAAGTTCTTGTTTGGACAGTGCAGAAATGATTAATTTGGATCCTTGCGGTGAGCAGAAAAAAAGTGCACAATTATGCCTTGGGAAAAAAGAAAACAATATTACTAGTAGTTCAACTGCAATATATGGAGATAATGACTGTGAAACGGAGGTTTTGGGGACATCTTGTGAATGTGTAGACGCTATGGACCAGAATAATAATATTTTTGAAATTGAAGAGAGAAGAAGTACAGGTATTTGGAGCTCATCAAATGCTGCTGAGAGTGGTGGCGGTGGTGGTGGTGGAGAGTTGTACTCCTTCGCTTCATCAATGAATTCAGGCTTTGATGATGAATGGCTTAATTGGGGTTGGGCAGGGGGTGGCCTTCAATGTCACAATGGTGAATTGGAATAGCGGGATGAAGGGGAGACAATAGCTTGGTTGTGGGGAAATGGCAGTACTGGTGAAGGACAGTAATGTTGCTGCTGATGCAAAAAAAGTGGACACGCCAAAATTTAATGTACAAGTTTTGCTTATTCTTCCACAAACTTTCTAATTTATATTTTAGTAGAGAATTACTGGGATGGTTGATTCTGTGACAGCGATTAAGTAGCTGGGTATGGTTTTGTGCAATTAAGAAATGAAAGATTGTACAAGAATAAATCATTGTTAAATTGTTCTAGGTGAGTTGGAACTGGAAAGGTAGAAGTACTAGACTTGTGATCTTGTGTTTTCCAGTTCATTGTGAAGTTTATTCTTTGCTGAACTTTTGGCTAGCTGGTTCAAAACATTCATGTTGTACGTGGTTAAAACTAATCATGTTTTGTTTTGTGTGCAAGGATGATCTTTTAATGACAACCTATAAAAAATAATTAGTTTGATCAATTGATCATGAGAAATATTGTAGAGTAACTAGAGGTTACCAAGATATTAATAACTACCTTAATAGGAATTGAGCATATATATACACATATACAAAAATATATACGGGTGAAGTGTTGTTCAATAATTAAAATCGTTTAATTTTTAGATTCTCTTTCAAGGATTATCCATATCAAAAATTTAAATAAATCGATAATTATTCAGCTGTTCGTTTACTGGCATCTCATTTAAACTTTATTTGGTGACCCATGGTTTTTTTTTTAACATAATTCAGATAACAAGATTTAGATTATCTTTTGCAAAGCTGACCCGAGAGCCTAAAATAAAGACATACTTACGTAAAAATACTATAGATATAATAGCACTTTGTCCTCGTATATTTGGATTTTGGAGAGACCATCCAGCCCCCACTTTTCAAGAAATTTCAAATCAATGTTATGCTATTTGTCCATCTTAAATACTTTACCAACTCTGCCATTCTCCATCATGCATGAGAGAGGAAGATTAATGGCTCTTTTATTATTGTGATCGTTCCACCCTAACTATTCATATGACTATATTCTCCTTGTTATAGCAACCAATTTAATCACTTTTATTACAAGTCACTATCTTTTGCTCGACCAACTTCATGTTTCATTCAAGGAAAAGAAACAACATCTGCAGATCTTTCTGCAACTGCCAACTACACAAAGTCCTTTTTGGAATACTCCATATTTCCAGAAGTATACAGTTAGCGTGGAGTAACATGAATCGCAAAGTCTTTTAACAAGAAAATATGAGATCACTACTCACCAATCATCGTTGTGTGATGGATATTACACACATAGGAGAGACTCACTCGTCTTATTATGCCCATAGTGTATTAGATTCTAGTATACATACCACAGCTTTTGGTCCGGTCGTACTTTATCTTCCAAAAGTTGGAAGAGGTTACGTGCAAATCCCCCTCTGCCACATATCCATTTTCCATCTTTCTTATTTGCCTTCCTTTTTACCTTAGGGTAAAGGTAGAAACTTCACTAAGTCAACAACATTCACTATGCTATGTTCCTAGGGGCTAACCTCTGGCCAATCTGACATGACATTGTTCACCATCAGATAAATTTTCGTTGGATGAGAATGACATAGTCAATATATTAAATCATACTCATTCAACTAATCTATTAAGAGAAATATATATTGATCAAACTTAAAATCACACCTCTCCATCTTAAGTTCAATTTATATTGTTTTGGCACAAAACCTTACTCGAAAGTTCAAGTTCTGATGAACAAGAGAAACATAGTCATATATATAAATAAACCAATAAACCTGAATACTGACGAGTATCCAAATACAACAAGATCGCAAGAGATCATAGTCATATGCAGAAAACTAATAACACAGGTATTACAATTTCAAGATATCAGCAACCACTTCATCTACCAAAGAATCAAATATTTGACCCTCAACCTCTACTCCTAGTGCAAATACATCGGTTTCGAAGTCCAACCATCTGCCGTAGGGGCTGCTCATGTCCTTGTCCACGAGCTCGTCCACCATGCAATCCCACATGCCTCTCCAACCTGAGAGCTCTTTGTACATTTCTTTGGCTAAAGACGCCTTTCGCCTCACCATTGCTACTCCTTTCACCCATGAACTGTATCCCCCGCCCACATAACGCCTACATCTCAAATCCAAGCATTCATTTGTACAATCAAATAGTTCCTTTCGCCTTAGCCTGGACTCGCCGCCATCAATTTCAAACTGTCCTCTTCGACACTCCAGCAGATTGAAGAGATGAGGGTTTATGATCTCCCTAGCCCGGCCCAATGAGAAGTCTTTAAACATCAATTCCACATTACATAGTGTCTCCTTTATATATTCCAATTCCCACTCATTTGATCTCAAAGATTCTTTTATGTGAACCGTAGCTGTATGGTTTCTTGCCACAGTTCCTATAGATGTTGAGGAAGCAGAATCCGATAACTCGGTGTCAACTTCAACGGAATGAAACTTCTTGGAAGAACTGAAAACATTAACTTCTTGAGCTTGAATGGATGAACACAACCTGCTTACTGAAGAAACGAAAAAATTGGGCTCAGGCAACCTAAATAAGACACATTTCAAAATTTAAAGAGTGGAAAGAAAATATAAAAAATATATAAGCCTCATATACCTTCTGTACTGTTACTATCAGTGCTAATCGAAGAATCATAACTTTCAGTTGAAAAAGAAGGTTCCAGAACAGAGACTGGACTAGGATGCCGCAAACTCTGCATCTGTCCAGCTTCAATCGAACTGCTGCTATATTCGTCTGCCTTATCGACTCCCTGAAAATGTTGAATTTGTGTCAGCTATGGTCAGATCAGCATTGCTAAGTTATACTACTAGTAATTTTGTAATTTTGTGAGAAAAGGGTAAAAAGAAGGGGGGCAATTCCATATAAAGTGACCAGCATTATAATTTATCAATAGAATTAGCTTGTGATAGTGACACTGACAGTCGGCCCTACCTGAAACTTCTGTTTCAATGTGAATGCAGGAGGAGTGTCAGCTTCATATCGGTCACCCAGTTTCTCTGTAACCAATAGATGTTGATCGCTCCGCTCATTTAACCTTTGCATGGAGCTAACTGAATTAAAATTGGGTTTCACATCCAAATTTGAAGCAGCTGAAGCTGAGCGTACTTTTGCGGATTCATGACTAGAAGATTTACTCCCATAAGATAATTCCCTTAATTTTTGTTCCAAAAGTGCACTCAAAGCATCACTGGCTATCACATTGTAACCCACTAAGGATGGCTTCATACTGTCTGTGTCAACCAACAACTGTTTACCTCGGTGATCTGTGCAAAGACTGTTGCTCTTCTGCGCAACCACAGCTGAGACGTCAGTCCCAGTCAGTGATCGTATAAGTGGGGCTGTGAATGTAAAAGAAACAACATCCATGCCTTTCTTTCTGCTATCTTCAGCCCAACTATAGTGCCTGTCAATAACTGGATTCGACTGGACTGACTGCTGATTTTTGTCACTCAACATATCATCAACAGCACTATCTTTATTAAATTGAAAGTTTCCATCTATTGATCGTTTCTTCCTAGGATAATTCCTTTTGTTCGAGTAGGACACTTCCTTTTCACCATCCATTGCCTCTAAGCCCAACTTCCTGGATCCAATTTTGGAATTTCCACTACTTCTATCTGAGCTTTTGTGACGACCAGAAGAAGAATCCCCAGACAGCACCTTTCTACCCTGTGAGTTGGAAACCAAAGGCTTTGAAGGTAATTTCTCTTTATCAACTACGCCATTTTGTTTCTGATTATTCTGCTTAAGAGCACCTGAAGCGTTATGTGTAGAAGGTTTCTTATGCAAATTCAAATTCTTTTGAACATTTGGTTGGCTCCGGAAAGGCTGGTTTGAGATGACCTCAGTCTGTTCTCTCTGACCTACCGAGCTTCTATTTCTACTTATATTCTGACCTCTTTTCTGAACATTGACCTTTGCTTGGATTGCAAGAGAAATGGACTTCCCCCTACTTTCTTCTGTCTCTGAAGAAGACCTGAATGACAAGTCAAGAGATCCATTCCAGCTCTTATTCAAAGACTGTCCCTTAAGAGACTTAGCAGCATTTGACTCAACAGGCTTTCGGGACACTTCAAAAGGCCTCGTTTTCTTGTAAGCAGCTTCAACTTTATCTTTTAAATCTCGATCTTTCAAGGTTTCTGAAGAAGACCCAACCGGTAGAACTTTTCGGGATGCCTCCATCTTTTCTTTGAGAGCCTGAACCTTCAAGGGCTCTGAAGAGGCCCCTACTAAAGGCATTTTGGCCTTGGCAGTAGCTGGAGGTCCAGGCTCAATAATTTTTGCAGCAGCTTCCATTATGTGAGCAGCATTCCTAGTGGAAATAAAGCCAGGGTTCTTAATGGGAGACAAAAGTTTATGGTGTGTGATCGGTATAGACTTAGCTGATCTAGGCGGCAATGTTTCAGTCTGAAACCTCTCAATTGGCCTGTTTTGCATCTTCTGGGGATTTGACTTCAAAGAATTCCTGGTAGGGCGCTCCATACTTTTTATGAGATTTCCAGAATACTGTAACTGATCATCGTGAGAGCACTCAATGTTTCTCCTGTGGTGATGAGCATCTTGGAGAGGTTGACTGTCAAAATATGGGGTAGAGTAGGGCTCAGAAAAACTGGATGTGGGTAAGAAGTCTAATCCCATAAGCCTGGCTACTACACTAGGGGCTTTTGCTCCAAATCCTTCTTCATCTGTAACTGATGAAGCACAACTATAATCGCTGCTACCTCTGACACTTGAAACTACCCCAGTTTCATCCTCATCGACCTAGAAATATAACAAGGATTGAAAATAGTATTAGATTCAAATCCCATATCAAAATGGTCCAAAGAAATAAGTAGTGCTAGAACACTGACCACCAGATGCTGTTGCGTCACTGGCGAGTTCCCCTGGCTTTTCTTTCCTCCTTTTGAGCGTTCTAAATAAAAAAGAGGAAGAAATCAAAATTCAAAACAACCACCCATGAAATAGGAGAATGATACAAGACCATAAGTGACAAACATTGATACATATGCTGATACAATAAAACTGTACCTGGTGAATCTGACTTGCCAGAGAACAATGTTTTTCGAGATTTTGCAGTCCAGTCAAACAGCTGAAAGAAACTGCCCACATGACCTGCTCCGCTTTTCGAACCTTCTCTCTCAACTCCCATTTTTCTAATGCAAAAATTAAGAATACCTTAACAGTTAAGTAAAAGAATCAAGGAGGAAGACAATTTCTATTCCACTTTATCAGAACAAAATAATTTTTTGAAACGTAACAAGTAGGACATATCCCATAAAAATGGTAATTAGCACGGAAGTCCTAAGCAATAGAAAAGACTACATGGTTCACAACAAATCTTCACTTAATTTTGATGTTGTTTCATGATTAAGGAAAACCATCTTTTTCTTAGTAAGTCAAACCATACAAAACAATGATAATCTTATATCAGATGATCTAAAATGCTCTCTATGTCATTCAGGGAAGATTACTTCTATGGTAATGGATACTACTCAACCAGCGTTCTAGCTTTCGAAATCAAGACAATGTGAACCTCAACCAGCAAATTCAATGCTGAGAAACTAGCCTATGAAATTCAATAAGCTGAATCAAACTCTGACCTTTCTGCTTCAACTTAAGACATGCAACTAGAATTTACCCTTGCATCATATGCTCTTCAAGTACCTAGCTTTCTAAACCAAATAGGATCAACAAATTGCATAACCCAATTCAGAAGATTATCAAACACCCAAATCCCAAATGTCCCTAATCTAAGCATAAAGTCAAACAAAAGCAAAACTTCAAAAGGCAAATGAGAAGGAAATTTTGCATCTTTGATTCTTTATGCACCTAACTATGAAAAAATAAATACATTCTGCAAATAAATAAGTGGAAGTCAACATTTAGTGCAAAAAGTTCCCAAGAACAAAATAATTCAAGTAAATTACATAAATGTAGAATATGCAGCAGAAAAACAGATATCAATCTACTTAAATCCACCCTTTTCCCACATTTTCTCAGCAACCAATCACTCCCCCAACACAAGATACAAAACAAAAAACATCAAAACAAATCCAACCCAATTCACAAATCTAAAAACCAACAACAAAGATTCTAACTTTACACTGAAATTCAAAGTATTACTGGGCAGGAATCAAAACTTACAAGAACTAATGGGCAGGAATCAGCTGAGCTTCTCTCTCTCTCTCTCTCTCTCTCTCTCTCTCTCTCTAACAAGTGAAGTGAAGTGAAGGAAGCAATGAAAGATTTAGCAGAGATGAGAGGGAACACAATTAAATGGGAAAATCTTTCATTATTTTTTCTATGAGAGGTCAGAATCTGCGTCCAGAAACTCACTCTCCCCCTCCACAGCATTAGCGAGGCCCCCGTGTCGTTCAAAGCAATAAATGGGGATAGAAGTGGGACTTTTCTGTATGTGGACAAAAATAAAATAATTAAATTTATCTTTGGAAAATAAAAAATGGAATAAAACGTACAGAAGGTTGTAATTTTCTAACGTCTCTTTGGAGAGGGGCTTTCATTTCAAATTCCAAATGGGGGCGTTGGAGTGGCCCCTCGGTGGTGAGGCAGCGCGATAAAGTTACCTAGCAGTGCATGTGGAGGACGAGTGTTTGTGACGTGGGAAGTGGGGTGACGGATACGTGGCAGTTCAGTGGGGGTGAGTATATGTGATTTGTTGTACGTAGTTGGGTGAGGGTACTGGTTTTTTAAAAGTCAAATAGTAGAAGACGAAATGAGGCTCCTGTGCATGTTGGGCTACGACCCGGGGGGTCATACTTTAGTTTTCCTTCGTTGGGCTTTGGGCCTCAATGTAAAATTTATGATCGTCTCAGTATATCCATCTACTTTCGATAATCTTAATATCTTGGTTATATTAATACTAAAGATAGTATTGCTAATTTATTTTGAAATTGTTTTTTTTATAACGGAGGACAGTTGAGTGTAAAATTTCTTTGAAAAATTAAGAAGAGAAATGCTAAAAGTCAATTGGTCAATTTAACATGTCATGGTGTAGTAGTAAGATTTCTTTTAGATTTATTTCATTAAAAACAAAAATAGTCGATCTTCATTTGTTAGAAGAAATTTTCAACTCAAGTTTCATGTACGATAGTTGTTTAAAAATAAAAAAAAATTGGTGTTTCAACCGAGAGAACTCCAACTCATTCATAGAAATTAAGACATAAAAGTTCTTTGCTTTTTTGTAATGTAACAAATATCTTTATGACTCAAGACATGCAAACTATTTAGGTATAGCACAAAAGGACCCATGTTTTCGTTTCTTTTGGTAAATAAGGACCCATCTTCTAGTGAAGTGTTCAACATACAAAGGTGCTCTTTTATTGGGAGAGTAGATCCTCTCATAATCATTTGTTAGGTTATCAGAGAAAGTTTTGAATTCATCATGAACGATAATAACTGTTTTTTAGATTGAATATTTCTAGCTGTACATCAATCATGTACTGGTAACGTCATGGAATTCATGATCATGTGTGAAAATTATTAAACTCAATTTTCTTGAGTCCTAGTTTATATGTAAAATCCCATATATCCTGTTATGCTGGAATTTATAAGCCTAATGTTAGGGTAAACATTTCAGATCCGGAAAAATTACCAAAGAGAAGAAGACTCGGCGAAAATTTCAAGAAGAACAAGGCATTCATCGCATAGAAATAGATCACAAATGTCTTTCAAGATTTTCACGTTATTAACCACAAATTGAACAAATCGAAAGGCAGAAAAATATGAATGGACTGATCGATTGCACAAAAATTGAAAGAATGAAACACAACCTTAATTCGAGAGGCTAACGCCAAATGCATGCAAATCTAGCCAGCTAGAGTTTACGTGCAAGTCTCAAATTTGAGATATATTCCTTGACATTCTCTCAAACTACGCATACACAAGCGCTTGATATTTGTTCTTGAACCAACGTACCCCATTCTTTAAAGCAGTCTTGAATTTGGATTCAACGTCGTAGGACTTGTACTTGGCCACCCGACGTTGTCTCTTGAGCTCTGATTGGCTAGAGTTGTAGATCGAAGATGCTTTACGTGAATACCTTTGATTTTCCCATGGATAACCTTCATGGTCACGGTCACCATCAGGCATATACGCTGATCGATAAGTTGATTGCATCTCGTCCATCTCTCTCATCTTTCTCACTTGCCAATCAAGGTTGACGAGCAAAGAGAGAGAGAGGTGGACAACGAAAACTTGGTTTTGATGCGAGAGCAAGGAATTCTTATAGGGGGACTTGCGTTGCTGTCATTTGTCTCTCAGATGATGTTGATTAAATAAGAAGGGTTGGGAAACCATTGTCTTAATTTGTGGGGATGTGACGAGTATACAACAACAACAAAAAGAAAGAACGAGAGGGTCTATGAAACCGCTCAAACCTAAACAGGGTTTCTTTGCCAAATTAATGAGCATCCAGAAATCTACTCCAAGAAAAAAATGAGCACCTAGAAATAGATATTGGTGAGCGCCCGAAAAAATAATTCCCTTTCTCTTTCACATTTCTTTCAAACTTCTTTCTCCCATTATTTTCCAAAAAAAATAAAAAACTGCTTCAGACACAATGTGTGGCCCTAGGCTAATTTGTTCACTAACTTGGAACCTTCATAGATACTCTCCTAGATTTATGTACTTTGTGACTCAGTCTAACACAGAACTCTCATCATTTGCATTTGCTATAAATATTTGCGGCTCCAGAAAAAATGCGAAATTTTATGGATGCGTTAAAACTGTACAAACGAAAGGCAGAATTTGACCAAGAGAAAGAGAAAAGCAAAAAACAACTGGAAAAAAAATGGGAGTAAATTGTTGAATGGCATTTTAGGAGTATGGTTTTCTCCCCTCAAACGTCTCTCCCTTTCAATCTCTTCCTATTTGAATGATGACAATTAAATCACGTCAAGTGTTGATTTCTTTATAGAGGTAGAGACAGAGAGGAAGTGAAAGGGAAGGAAAAGGAAGAGAACGAGGTTTGGAGGGGAGAGAATCATACTCTACTCACGTTACCTTCCAATTTGTTAGGGGAGACTTGGTATTATAGGAGAAACTCTTCATTGTGACCAGAATATTGGTGATACATTACGTGTTTTTATATAAGTAGTGGGAAATTTTATTTTTTAAATTATTATCTTTTTACCACACGTATTCCACAATTTGTATAGTACATGTGGTGTGCCATCTCGTGTTCCAATCACATTGAAAATCTCTCATATTATAGGAACTTCGTTGACTTATCAAAGCACTGTGGTATGTAAATGGAAGAGCTAGCTTTTTCTTGAGCTATTAAATCAATCATATATGAGTTTTGCATGCCCAGGTAATTAAAAACATGTTTAATATATGTGTAATTATTTGGAGAAAAAATAATTTCTTTTCTGGGCGATGTGTGTGTTTCAGTAAAACCCTAATACTAAAAGCAAACTAAAAAACAAGATTTCTAAAAGATTGTAAGAATATATAAAGGTTCCAGGACAAGTAAGGAGAAGAATGGCTCCTAGAACTACATGCAACACTACCTAATCACACAAGGAACAACTTCATCCTTTCCTTCACCATTTGACACGCATGGTAGCCCGTCCCCAGAGAAAACTAACGCTAACGAAAGAGGAGACACGAATGCGAACTTATACACTCTGTGTGTGTGTGTGTGTAGATGCACATCCTTGACAAGCTGTTAGCATAGTCTGCTCGGTTTACTGACCTTGGAAGATGTAAGAACCCCCGTTCGTAACTTCGAATGGATATAGGACAGACACATAAATCGGCGTTGAATGTCCCTTGTATTATATAAATTTCCACTTCTCCTCAAGGAACTTTAGAGATTATCATTACCACAATTTGAACACCACCACCCACCCCACACACAACCCCCCACCCACCCACCGTCCCACCCACCCCCCCCCCCCCCCCCCCCCCCCCAAAAAAAAAACTCCCCACGGCCCCCCCCCCCCCCCCCCCAAACCCCCAAAAAAAAAAAAGAAAAAAAAAACATTATTGGGTTATTAACGAATTATAAACAATGAAACTAACGTTCGGAAATCTCATTTTTGCTAATTTGTCTTCGGCTATACTAATCTCATTTAATTTAGATGGTTGATTATTTAGACTGTAGTATAACCATTTAAAGTTTAAATTCTAGGTTTTATATTGAGTATTTATCAAATGTAGCTAGAAATGAACCCTTAATTTCAAAAATGTCATATTTCAAATATATCCAAAATTTCATCTAAATAGACACAAATACCCTCAAATTTAACAATCAAATAAATTAAATGCTTTTTAGCCAAAATGATTCGTGACATTGGCATAACTCTTTAATTTGGTCCTTAACAATTAATGATAATCAATACTAATGTTCTTGAATTTGTCTATCATGAATCATTTTAGTCTTTCTTTGAATTTGTCCATTGTGATCATTTTAGTTTTTTCGTGAAAGATCTGTCAATTGCTTTGTTAGTGTGATGATGTGGCGCCACGTGGGTCTCACAAATATAATCATATAATGACATGTGGATTAACATTAAAAATTATTTTTATATTTAAAACTAAAAATGATATTAGTAAGAAAAAAGACGTTGAAGGCATGATTGAAATTCTATTACTCCTACTTGCGGTAACCGCGGCAGCGTTCAATGTCGATGATGAGGGGGGTCGAAGGGAATAGGGTTGTGGTGGTGGAGTGTAGAAGCAAATGTGAAGTTGGACCGGAGCTTGAGGCAACAGTAGCTAAAAAGCCTTTAATTTATTTAATTGTTAAATTTCAAAGTATTTATGTCTATTTAAGTGAAATTTTGGATATATTTGAAAGTTTTTATAAAAAGTGACATTTTTGAACTTAAGAGTTAATTTTTTACTATATTTGATAAATACTCTTTTATACTCTCGAAAATAGACTTTAAGTTTTAAGTCTCTAATTTTGAGCGATCAAACTATAAATTGAATGATTAACTCTATTAACAAGATGAAAGCTAAAGAAAATTCATACATCTATATAACTTCACATGGCTATGAACTAACTCTCAGTCTAATAGTATCTTTTCTTAATATTGAAAAATGTCCCGAATTGGAATTCTCTCTTTCCCATTGATTAGGAAAATAAAACTTCACATGGCTAGCTAGACTTTATGATTTCTTAAGTAAGGTACTCAATATTAAGATTCTAATAATGAAGACAAAAACATCTATTTCATAGCTTATGCATTGTAAAACAATGCTTGCCCATGTATGAGCTCGAACATGCAACTTTTTAGGGTTCTTCGGAACCATATAATTGAACATGCACGCAAGTTTTCAACCATACACGAAATGACAGAAAGAGCTTTCTAATTAACCAGTTTAGTGAATTTGAAGACTCAAAGTCTCAAACGCAGATCAACATAATTTCCTTCATCTGTGTTGGGAAGAACCTGTTCGATCTGTTTAAAGTACGGGCCGTGAGGGTTTCTGGGAGCTACAACAGACGGGACCCGAGCAGCACCAGCATGATCACCATTGATATTGCTTGTGGACCCACTAGAACAAACGAATATAGGTACACTTGCTGCTACCAGTTGATTTTGATGACGATGATCACGATTAGGAGGATGACGAAGATGTTGAACATTTTCTAACATGGCCATCCTTTCAAGCTCTCTTTCTCTTTTGTGTGCGTTTTGATGACCTCCCAATGCTTGAGAGCTTTCAAACTTCCGGCCACAGTAGTGACACTCAAACTTCTTGCTCTCGATGATCATGGCGACTAGGTCACTGTCATCCGTCACCGCAAACCCGAATAGCTTCATTTTCTGAGAAAGAATATGGTTCATGGAAATTGAAAACTAATGAAACTTGTATATATTACTTGGGCCTTTAGAAACACCCAACCATGCCCAGAGCTACTAAAGCACTATTGCATAGGCCTCCCCTAGTGTTGCTTTTACCATTATTTGTCAGATATATACCATTCGTTTGGAAAGTGATGTAAATGACTAAAGGGCGAATTTGAGAGGTCTTAGTCAAATGCGATTTGAACCACATTATTACTAATCTATTGCAAGACTTAGCCTACTCTCATTTTCCTTAGACCAACTCCAACCCTTGGAGTAAGTCCTAAAATTTACCATCTATTCCCCTCCCATTTCCTTCCAACCCTTGGGCCAATTTGGAATTTTGGATTAGAAGCTAAAATTGGGCCAAATACCGACCCGAAAATAGGAATGGGTTAGTAGAGGAGCCCACTTGTGCGAGTGGAAGAGAGGGAGTTGGACGACAAGCTCCCAAAACCACTCGCGCCACATGAAGGACGCACTCTAGCATTTATCATTGTTGCAAAGGGCAGCCCCACCCACGTGGGTGTGTCCAGCAATTGTCAGCCAAGAAAAGTGAATCAATGGCTCTTTTGGTTGATCAACGATTGAAATTCAAAAAGTCCGTTGGTTATCCAACGGTCCACATTTTTAATGCTTTTGTTTTAAATTTATAATTTCATTGAATCTAACTGCTGATGTCTAATATGATCAAATCCAATGGTATAAAAAAAGATCTAACAGCCCAAATTTAAATCTAATGGCTAAATAATTAAAAAAAATTATTTAACTCAAAATTCACCCAAATTTAATGATTTTTCAATATTTATCGGAATCTAAATATTTTTAGGTTAAAATATTCATAAAACTAATTAGGATAGTGTACATAATTTTTTTTTTAAAATTACATAAAAAAAAATTAGCCTAAATTTATTCTTTAATAACTTCGGGCTAAAAAATTTAGGTTAGAAGGGTTGGAGCAGAAAAACTGTTTCTGAATTAAAACCTAAAATTTCTGGGCTAAAAATTTTAGGTTTTATTCAAAGGGTTAGAGATGGTCTTAGTGTAGATGATTTTATTTGTCAAAAAAACAATGATGAAAACGTTTATAGCATATGTTTTTGAATTCCAAAAACACTTAAATGAGTGCTTTTCAGGATTAACTTACATTTTTACTCTATAACTAATATGCCTTCATCCTGTTGAAAATAAGATGTCTTTAAGCAGTCCAAAGACATTCTTGACCTAAACGAATATAATTTTAATTTGACTTAATTCTTGAAGGGGTGGTTAATGAGACCTAAACAATAGACAAATTATTAAAAAGAACAATATCTAACTTTTCATTTTTGAAAAAAAAAAACAAAGATAAAAGACAATTCTAATCGTGAAGCCACAAAATTCAATCCATTTAAAACTTAAAACTGAATAAATCATTGTACATAAGCTAGTGTGCTTCCTATTTTGACGAGAACGACTTTGTATAGAAACCCTTGAGCCGTGTTTGTCACTCTACTAGGCTCACCATTATTTTATTATATTATGAATGCCTCGTTAAGTTTCTATTATTTCATTTTTGCCACTGACGATACCTCTTTTGACATGTGGGGTAGTACTCGCCAATTTCCTCCCTCATCTCTTCTTTCTTGGTCGACTTTGATTCGAATAAAAAAGTTTATGCCCCAATTCAATTTCCTCCCTTCACCGAATTTCAGGAGCAACTTTGTTTGAGATCGTTCCAATTCAATTTTCTTTCTCTCACCTTTTGCATGTTGAAGTCCACATCAACATCATATCCCTAAAACCTACGAGCTCAACCCAAATTCGAGTTTTTCAACGTGTTTCCAAATGATTATGGTAACGGCCGATTTCGAAGTTGATTTTAAACGAGTCCTATACTTATTGCATGTGAAGATCTGCTTCAAATTTGTGATTTCAATTTAATTGATTTTAATTTGTATCCATTTTGTAATGCGTCCCAATTTTCTTTTTGGTTTTACTTTCCACCTATATAATTTTTTTTTGTGCCCATATTTTTAAACTTTTATTTATACCCACAATTTTTTTTAAGGGTTTAATCTTTTATTTGTACCTATTTTATTTATCATGTACAACTTTGTTATATATATATGTATACTGTATCAATTTTTGTTTGTAAAATATACCCATCTTCTTTATGTAAAATCTATTCACTTTTTTTTATTTATAATGTACCATAGTAAAATGTACTCTTTTTTAATTTAAACGTACCAATATTTGATCTAAATATATACACATGTATATGTGGAAACGTGATAACGTAATTATAAACTAGTTACAGTTAAAAACAAGATAAATGTTTGATCCAAAAAAATGAGGGTAGTGCGATACACACATTTTTTTACTTCTACACTTTTGTTAATTTTTGTCCATGATTTTCTTCAATTTATTCGATTTGACAACCGGAAATTAAGATGAGTGTGTGAGAGGTAAAAATGAATGTGTGGATAACACCACCCAAAAAACTAATAAGATCATGATATGCATGCTATTGGTGTGAATGCAGGAACGCAGCCACCATAAGTTCACTAGGGGCGAATGCCCCCATTCACATGTTAGCATGCCCCATTAAGAAGAATCTCTTACTCCGTTACTATGCATGGTACAATATTTGGTCCATCAAATGGCTTGTTGTACAATCCTATCTCGTTTATTGGCCATGCCATCGATACAAGGGTTGAAAGCAATTGTTCGACAAAACACTAAAAGGGAAAGGCTATATGTTGTTGTTGCATCCTCCTCCACCTCCTGCAGGTAGGGGCCGGAGGGATCAAGCCATATATTTGTGTTTCCATGCCCAGAAAATTGAACTTTTCCATTGGTTCTGCAGATAATAGTACACCCTACTTTTTTGCTTTAAGGTGAATACAGTCCCCTACTCTTTTTGTTTTCCCCCATATTATTTTATGGACAAAAGTCTGCCCTTAGCTGACGTAAGCACGCATCGTAAACCGTTGTAGATACGAGGTGTGCAATTGGCTATTTTTCATTCATCGTACTATGATCAATGCAAGTTGCAACTAACTAAATAGGTATAGACTTTTGTTCTTTTCCACCTTAATTGAGAGACCTTTATTTTGTAATTGTTTCTTAGATTTCTAGGGTGTTGCAGTTGCATCTCGGTTCAACAGCATAAATGTCTTGTGTTTCAGCATTCTCATATGATACTATATTATCATTTTGGTATGTATGTTCTTGTAATATGTGATTACTTCTTGTTCCAAAATGTATGCAAGTAGAAGTTAGTTAGGTCTAGCCTTTTGTTCTCTCCACATAAATTGAGATATTCTTATGTGGTTTTCTCTTAAGTTTTGTGTTTGCCGACTAATTGGGGAAGGATATGCATACTTCTCTCACGATGCCAATGTGAGTTATTAACCCAATGTTATGTGTTTTAACTTTTCTATTTGATGTTGTATTATTGGTTTGGACACACTAATGGATTCATAGGGGTGCATGCAGAGTCAGATTTACTAAGGGACCGGGGTGGTTTGGGGACCACCCGGAAGCTCGGATAAATGCCTATGAGGACCTCCGAAGACCATCTAAGTTTAGGTTGTGGTGGAGGAGAAGAGCAGCAATTGCTACAGATTGTAGGTTTTGCCCAGAAAGAGAAAGAAGAAGACTGTTTTTTTTATTTTATTAAATGAACTTGGCCAAAACGACGTCGTTTTGAGCCAAGCCATTAATAAAATTAAATGCACAACCACCATGAGAGAGCATTCAGCAGCAACTTTTAATTCAATTATAAAGTTCAAAGTTCAAACCATTAATAAAAATACATAAAACCCAAACAACTTTTGAGTAAAGTCACCAATCCCCAATTTCACTTCATCCAACCCAATCCCATTTCACTTTACCAAATTCTAATTCCTAATTGGCTATCCCCACTCCTTACCCCGCTGGATGGAGAGAGTTTTTTAGTATGCCAGTAACACGGCCTTGTACACAAAGTGTAACGATACAATTGATTGTTTTTCAAGTTCCTAATTAATTGTATTGTTACACTTGGTGTACTGGATTGTGTTACAAAATAATTTCTCGTACCAATGTTATATTGGGACCATTCGATTTTAAATCATGAATCTGCCACTTGACGCCTATAAATCTCTCGACTAATTCTGCGAAAAACGTAAAAAAAAATAAAACAACATACATCATATAACACATTGAATGACATATATTACCCTGTTAAAACATATCATATGTATTGGAATTTTATGTCGCTCAACATGTCACGTGTCAAAAATATATCCATTGAATCTCACCAATTAGAGCCAAACCAACATGAATAATGCACCATTACAAAGATTTGGCCTGTAACAACCAAAGATTTCCATGTGTAAAGAACTCATGGCTCGAAGATAAGGTCCACCAAATTCACCTCGGCTCGTCCACAACTGGTGAGGCAGCGAAGCTAGGCCTGCCTAGGTAGTCAATTGTTGCTTTTCTTTGTTATGGTATTTTTTTGTAAGGTTCAATCATATGAATCCCACTGACATTGTTTTCTGTTTATTATCTTTGATTCCTCTTTCCATATTTAATCGCTAAATTTGGTTATGGGGGCTTCTTTTCAAGTTTCTAGTTTTGTGGAAAGTAGGGTTGCAGTACGTTCTGATCTCTAACCGACAAGGTGGTGGATATTTTGACCAATTAAGCAATTTAACTGTGCGAACAGGATAACACAAAACCCTGTTCACCTTAGAAAAGGTATGGTGCTAGCTACAGAATCATAATTGTTTGATATTATTGCACCTGTGTGATAGGACATTTTATACTATGTTTCAAATTATCTTATATTTGGAAAATTTTTGGATGTTAGAATTTTAGTTAAAGATATAATGATATGTAGATCTGTTAACAGGGCCGTCTCTGAGATTTTAGAGATCCTATGTGAAATTTATAAAAGCACCCCTCCTTAAGATAAGTCTTAAAAAATGTAGGACAATGTATTAACGCTAGAAAACCATCACTTAAATCAAAACAAAGTTTAGCACTCACTGATTGCAAGTTTAAAAATATCATTAATAATAAGTAAAAAGAGCTACAAACATAACATTCACTAAATAATCAAAAGCAGTTCAATCTTAAACAACCAAAGAAGAAAACGAACTTCAAAAACTTTAACTTTAAAGATTCACTTGAATATGTAACATTATTATATAATAATATTGAAAAAATACCGTCTTTTATGATGTATTATTGACACTCAAAATATCTTATTGTACTCTAAATTTTGTATTTAGAAAGAAACAAAATTACTCTTATAAGGAGTGTAAGATGAGATTTTAACGTACTAACAAATCAATTGTTGAATATAGAACATTATTTCATAACAAAAGCAACTTTAAATATAGAATATTATTACATATAAATATTAGGTGACAAAAATTTTGGGGCCCCTTCAAATTTGGGCCCCCTGTGTTGGTTAAAAACTCTGAAGTGGAGAATATCCTTAAACATACTAGAACCTTTGAAATAGTATTATTATAAGATAATTCTAAACATACTAGAATTTTTGAAATAATTTTGTAAGATAGTTATGGTATGTGTATGTAAGACTTTTGTATGTTTTGTACCATAGGTCGGGGTGACGCACCATAACATTGAAGAATGCAAAGTCCTATATCGAAAGCTTGAATGAATTATATATAGTTAAAATAGTTTTATTATTAATTGCAGCAAGATATTTTATATAAAAGCTCTACACCTATTAATATGTGCATGCGGTTAAGTTGGGGATAAAAAAAAAATTTCGTTGTGGGCCACTGAACTAACTCTAAAACTTTGACACGGCATCAGAGTAGGCGAACCCTCGACCGATTGAACCTAAATTGGAATCACGAATTAAAAGCCCTGGAGTCACAAGTTTGGACCACAAATTGAAAAACCTGCATCAAATTCACGAAACCAAAACAAATCAAATAGGGTTACTAATATGGAATTGGCTACAGATGTGGTACACTAAAGAGTGGTCACAAAAGTGATGAGATGTTGAAGAATGTAAAATCCCACGTTAGAAACCTAATTGAAATGAATACAACTTATAATGAATGGTTTCACTATTAATTACATCCAGACCATTAGTATAGAACTCCATACCTGGTAGTTGGTGCTGGTTGTTAATCAATGACAATATCGATAACCGCTCAGACAAGTATGTTTTGTACTAAAAGTTTGATCGGTTTGGTTGAACCAAACCATGAATTAGAAGTTATGAACTAAATCTTGGACGTGTTTTGCTTGCTCAATTATATTTTTCCATTGAAATTCAAAGCTTGATAGAAAATAGTTAGACCAAACTGAACCAACGGTCTAGTTTAGGGCTAGTTGGGATTGTTGTGTTTCTTTAAAAAAAAATTGCTTCTGTGGTGTTTTAAGAATAATTAGTTGTAAATTAAATTAGTTGAGCATTTGATAAACTATATTTTTAAAAGTACTGTGAGTATAAAAACTAGTATAAATAAATTCTAAAATAAGTGATATAATTGTATACATTGGCAAAACTAGACATGGTAGTGGGGGTCATGGTAACAATAGTGGTGGTTGCGGTAGTGGTTACCTTTGTGGTGGTGGTGGTGGTTGAGGCATCGTTGGTGGTGACGGTGGCAACGTTGGTGGTAGTGATGTTGGTAATGGTGTAAGGTTGGTGGTTGCAGTTATAGGTGGTAGAGACGAGGAATGTGACGGTGGTGGTGGGGGTGATAGTTGTGATGGCAGAAGAAATGGTAGGGGTATGGTGGGTGCCAATAGTGGGGTGTGGTGGTTGGGGTGCATAAGTGACAATGGTGGTAGAAGGTGGCGACAGTGACAGTTGTGGTTGTGGTAGTGGTTATGGTTGTAGTGGTAGCGTTTGTGGTTGTCGCAGTGAAGGCAGTGATAATTTTAGCGACGGTGGTGGTGGACGTTGTTATGGTTACAGTGATCGCAGTCGTGGTTATAGTGGTGACGATTGTGTGGCGGTGATGATGCCAACGATGGTGTGTAAGGTTAGTAGTTGTAGTGGTAGGTAGTGGCGGTTACTTTGCTCTCAAATGGAAAAAAAATGTGTATAGAAGGATAAATATTGTCATTTAAAAAATTAGTGAGGGTATTACATAAAAGGAAATTTTATTTGAACCCATGTAACTTCTTTCTATACCTAATTTAAATTTAAATTGTTAATTGTCTATTTTACCCTATTGCATAATTACTATTAAGTACAATAAAATTAATAATAAAAATCAAATTTATCAATAAACCCATTGAATCCTACCATCACTTCTTGTTTATCCTACCATCCCTTTTATTGTTTTTCTCTACCAGTGTCTGTTTGCACCCCAAAAACACCATTTGACATCAATGTAACTATTTCCTATAGTGCCACCTAACACTTTATTTACAAGTAATAGGTCTTTTAGTGCAGAATTGCAGAATTGCAAGGACCTTAACACATTATGTCACATCCCGGCCCGGGCCCCCACCACATCCCGAGCTCAACTCTACTGTAGCACGATATTGTCTGCTTTGGGCCTCGACCACGCCATCACAGTTTTGTTTCTAGGAACTCACACGAGAACTTCCCAGTGGGTCACCCATCCTGGGATTGCTCTTACGTGAACTCGCTTAACTTCGAAGTTCCTACGGAACCCGAAGCCAGTGAGCTCCCAAAAGGCCTCGTGCTAGGTAGAGATGAGAATATACATATAAAGCTTACAGGATCCACTCCCCTGGGTGATGTGAGATGTTACAATCCACCCTCCTTAGGGGTCCAACGTCCTCGTCAACACACTTCCGCCCAGGGATTGGCTCTGATACCAAATTGTCACATTCCGGCCCGGAATATCCATTAGGACTCCAAATCGAGTTGTGCTGACCGATACCTGTAAGGTGACGAAACCATAAAATATAGTGATGTGGAAAATATGAATAAATTTAAACCTAAAAATGCCTAAGGACCAGAGTGCACTGCGAGCGGAAACGAGCCCGTTTCACACACAATGTCAAAGCATAAGTAAAGTATAGTAGTGCGGGTAAGGATCGTACCTTCAAAGATAGCCACCTATACTGAGATTCGCCATAAATCCTTTTGAAAATATTATAACCCCTCGTCGTAAAACCTGTATAATTTCCCAGAAAATAATAATACATACATATATAGAAATCATGCTCGAGAGTAGTTAAAACCAAGTATATGCCATGTCAAGTATTTCAACAATGAAATAAGTAAGCCAGGTAAAATAAATCAATGTAAAATGATATGCCAACTGGAGTCACCTAACGTGACCTGTACAGCTCTAAACCTGCACACGAGTCGGAACCACCTAATGTGGTCTGTACGATATGCTGGGTGTAAATAAGTACGCTCAAGTGCTAACGTGAAGGTTGTGCGATGAATCGCAGGTCACATACGAGTCGGAACCACCTCATGTGGTTTGTACGACAGGCTGGCACCTACCTTGGATCCAAGGTGAGCGTACGGTGCGAGAGATGAACAATCACGTGAAGGCTAGCCCTAACCTCGGGCGGAGCACTAACACTAGGGTGCAGGATAATGAGTACCAAATGCATCCAGGCATTACCATATACATCACAACCATTAACATCATAATGTACTCACATGTAGCTTACCTGGGCTCCACAGCATCATGCAACATTATGCAAAGCTATACTAATGCATAGGCTAAAATGTAAAGCAACCATGACATGGCATTTTAAATGAAATTCCACTTAAAACCATTTCTGGGAAAAATGGGAAACATATATACATATATATAGAAAACCAAAAAGCCCACTCACCTGGAGTCCGCGTTACAACTCCCTAGAACAACATCAAGGTGTCACGAACGATCGGCGCCTAGAACAATTATCAAATCATGTCTTAGAATTCTTATCAATAGAACATATAACTTACATGTCCTAATTGGGAAGATCCGTACGACGGATTCCCAATCCGTAAGTTTCTATTATCCTCAAATATTACGTATTATAACGAATCAAAGTTTGGTGACGATCCAACGGTCGGATCATCGATTGTTATAATAACCAAGTAATTCACCTTAATCAAACTAGATTCACAATACTCAAATCACATCATATGGATATCAATCTGAGATCAGGATATCAATTTAGTGTAAAATAGCATTGGCGGCCCATTGGCCAAGCGCTGCCACACGCGCCACCGTCGGTGGCTGTCGGCCACCCCGTCTCGCCGGAAAGTTCAACTATTTCTAAAAATTTCCAAACTTCACAAAAATGAAGATTTCAGTGAGTGGAGCAACTTTCATACCTGTGACTAAGGCCAATTTGGCCGGAAAACACCTTAAATTCCCTTTGATCCGTAGGAAATCCCATAAAGGGTGAGCTTTGATTCGACTTTTCCGATACTCCACCGCCCCCAAGGTTATTTGGGCTTTGTTCTAGGCCTCAAGGGAAGTCTATGGGTGGTGGTAATTGGAAGAAAACATTTCAAAAATGGGAGGGTCGTCTTAACAACCGTCGCACCCACCGATGCGGTGTTTCCCGAATTCCATGCTAAAAATCCATGATTTCTGGGGTGTAATAGGAAGAGGGAATGATAGGGAATGTTTTCCCCGTGGTTAGGTGACTTGGTTCGCCGAAGAAATCAACGAAATTCGCTAGAGAACACAAATGGGAGCAGGGTCGGGTCAAGGATCCCCCGCTTTCCCTTTCTCTCATTTCCCCTTCTTCCTTTCTTTTCTGATTGGTCACCCTCTCATCTCTCATTTTCTGATTGGTCCCGTTCCTTCCTTCTTTATCTCCTTTATAATTCATCACCACCGCCCATCTTTCTTTCTTTTAATCTGGGCCACACACGTGGCTCCACTGATTTTACTCCAAAAATCTGGAGTATTCCAGAAAATAAACCAATTTACTAAAATGCCCTCAACTTTAAACGTTAATAACTCATTCGTTATAACTCCAAATTGTGTTCTGTTTACGCCCACGCATCCGTAACGACGAGTACTACGAGGATACGCCAAGAAATTGAACCTTACGTGACACGACACGGTAGTCAACAAAAGTCAACACTTTGCCTCGAAGGACATTTTCATAGATTCAAATATTATAAAAATCGTAATAATTGGGGACGGGTCGTTATAATATACCCCCTTAAGAAAATTTCGTCCCCGAAATTTAAAATAACTTGATGATACTTGAAAACAGGAAGGAACATCTTTATATAAATATAAGAAATCAAGTAGAGCGGCTGCACAAAAGAGAATGTCATTCTGTTGCGATCGGATTGCAATTATTCCTCTTTCATGCCTCCACACTCATACCTTCTTCCTCCCTCAATAACATAGTAGTATAATACTCATATAACCCATAAGGTTGAAAATACCAATTATTATGTGATAACATAAGGAAATACTTGTATTGAGTTTAAAAACCAAGAGTACAAATAACTCACCCAAAATTTGTAATGGTAGAAATACCCACCTAAATAGAATAACTTATTGAGAAAATATTTGTACGAGAAAAATCAAAACCCAAAATGAAAATAGACCTCACCAAACATTCGTCGTGTCACGAACTTCGAGAATGAGTCCGAACCATAGGTAACTAATAAATGTTGTCGTAGATGAGCCGTCTTGCCTACTTGCTTAGTGTACCCAACAATTAAGCCATTGATATTACAGTTTACAGCCTGTAATGCCGGTCACCTATTGTTGTCTCAATAAGCAAGGGAGAAATTCCCGAGGATGCCAAACTATCGTTTTACTCCTCATGTGCAAATATGCCCAGATCGTCCAATTCATGTCCCGATCACGATACTGTACTATCCTAGAGCACACCAAGCCAGCTGCTAGAAGTGTTTCGACGTTCACATTCCCACAACAATGTAACCCTGGAGTGAAAACGGTGGAAACTTTGAATGACAGTTGCAGTCTCGAGCCACACTTGAAAATTAACGTCACAACCACTAAGCTCATAACCTATGTACATACCTTCACCAATATCATACTGAATTACTACTCAATCCTCAAAGCCGCTTGGAATTTTTTTTGTAGATCTGATAAACTCGTAAGAAGATTATACCCCAATGGTTCCTGCTAGCATCGATATGAAATTGGCGCACACATTTGTCGAGTCGACCTATCATGAATTCCTTAATGATTGAGCGAAAAACCATGTCGGGGAGACTAAAAGAATGCTCAATGAATTTGAGGGTCAAAACAATTCCAGGAAATCTAAAGTACAAGATATCTGGATTGAATATACAATTTCGATGTCTGAACATGTGTGAATATTTAACTTACTCATGCGCTAGCAACGAAATGGGTGGTAGATAATTCAACTTAAACAATAGTTTAAGGAGGGTTGACAAACAAAAACTTAGATTTTTCCTTGACTCAAAATTTACAACAGTTTATTACAACGATCACTCCAGGAATAATAAATCACCGATAATGATGATTTGCTCGATGGAATGTTGATTGGGTGATTCAAGGACTGATGGTCTAAACTGGAAGTTTCAACGTCTAAGTGATCCTCCTGGGCAGTCTATCAGCATCAGAAATGATATGGGGAATAGATGAGTGACTCAAAATCAACTAAAATACCTTTAATACCAGGAGGTAAAACTGAGGGTACAAACAGAGTTGATGCAAGCTAAGATATCAAAGAGTCAGACAATTTGAAAAATGATGAATTATGCCGAAAGACTAAACAATTTTGTGGTTGTCTCAGGCCAAAAGTAGAAAGGTAAAGTTTAAGAATGAGCTAACAAGGTCACTTAATGATTGAAAAGTAACATCACATAAGTATTAGAGCTATCAGGGCCAAAAGTGATTTTCCTCAAGATGTTATTATGTCGAGTGCTACCACTTTAGCACCATCGTCACATGAGACATTTCTAAAGTCTTAACAAAAGTAGACTTCGCAAAAATTCTAATAGGTGGTATTCTAACGGATATTGCCAAGGAATCAAAACTATTTCAAATTTCCAATCTCGAAAGGGTTTAATACTAATGGCTGGAGGATAAGGATGGAATTGGTTAGTAAAGTCTCCAATGATACACAGTTACCGATACATTAGCCCTACTTTAGGCCACCAACTTGCCTCAAATCTACATCTTTCCTTAGCAGGGAATTTCTTCACTTTAAGTCTAAGGGCATTCGCCAAAGTGCTTTTCTAAAATGTCGACAAAACTACCAAAAACTTAGGAAAAACTAACACATTTTTCGCATTCGACAAGGTGGCAAAATTCGGAAGTTAGGTTCAAAAACCAAGAATGCCTACATCATGCGTGTGATGAACGCAATACTGCCCCAACTTATGCTCTGATACCAAACTATCACATCCCGGCCTAAGCCCCCACCACATCCCGGGCTCGACTCTACCGTAGCACGATATTGTCCGCTTTGGGGCCCAACCACGCCCTCACGGTTTTGTTTCTGGGAACTCACACGAGAACTTCCCAATAGGTCACCCATCTTGGAATTGCTCTCGCGCGAACTCGTTTAACTTCGAAGTTCCTACGGAACCCGAAGCCAATGAGCTCCCAAAAGGCCTCGTGCTAGGTAAAGATGGGAATATACATATAAGGCTCACATGATCCACTTCCCTGGGCGATGTGGGATGTGTCACATTAACACACCATATTTTTAATCAATTTAAACATAACATGTGGTGAGATCAGATCCCTACTACAAATTATATTCTTCTAGTAAAAGAAGGAAAAATTTACAATAATTCTAGCTGAGAGCTTGTATACTTTCAACATGTTACTTCTATTGATGAAATTTTATATTTTTCAAGTAAATATATGAAAACTACATCCTCACTGTGATTAGATAATTCAAGCTTAGAGCTTATGTTTTGATAGATATGTTGAAATTTCTTTTTTTTTTTTTTTGGTTTATTTTCTATCATGTTTTAAGTTTAGAACTCTCGGTGAAAAAATTTGTAATGTGAAAAAGGGAACTAGCTACAACAATTTTCTTGTAATTCTCGAATCAAGACAAGCAAGTTTAACTACTTACTGTTGGAAAAGTTGATAATTGGTTTCTTTTAATTGCAGGGTCTTTTTGGTTTTTTAAATCTTAGTGTTTTCCATGTTGTCAAATATCTATGTCTCGTAATTGGAAGATTCCAAGGAGAAACTTCTTACCAATGTTCTTAGATTATAAACTTCCTTGCTTGTTGATAAATTTAAGGGGATGAATTGTTTGATTTGTTGCTTATGCATATCAGTAGAAAGAAAAAAGGTAAATGACTGGGTTTGGAAGCAAAAAGAAAAAAAAAAAAGTAGTCATGGAAATGCTAGTGGGAAGAAAGGGGTGGGGCAAGGACGGCTTTAAAAAAAAAAAAATCTCAATTATAGATGTTATTTTATAAAGGAAATGGATGTAAAGATAACTTAACATTTTGAATTGGGTTTGAGAGGGTAGTTTAAATAATAAATTTAGGTTCAAACAAAGATTAATTCTTTAATAAAAAATAATATGGGTGAAGAGAGTAAGTTGGGTGTAGAAAGAGGTTACATGGGTTCAAATAAAAATTCCCTTACATAAATTGAATATATTCATTATAGGCTCAACTCCTTTTTTTTTTTTAAAAGCAGGTTTGAAAAGCAACCTACATAATACTTTTAAAAACTGATGTCTGGACTCTAGAGGCCATTGCTTTTAAAATAAGCAAGATATTTAGTTTACTAAACAATTTTTATTAATCAACTTTAAAGGGAAGTAGTTTTTAGTGAGACAAAGTAATACCAAATAGAGTTTTAGTCACTTTCCGTTGTAGATTTGTCGCCAACCCATTTAAGAGACAAATTGGTTAGGTTATATAACATGAAACCGACCCAAATTTTTTTGTACTGGGTCAAGCCTAGGATTTTCACAACTTAAACATGCCAAGCCTTTGTTTCCAAAGAACAAAACCACATGTTAGGCCTTCATAAGAGTTTGCTCTAAAATACGTCAGGGTGGGCAAAAAAACTGTTGAACCAGAAAACCAAATCGAACCATGATAAAAAACCAGAAAAAATCGCGTTGATCAAAAAAATCAAAACCAGGACAAAAATCGAACCAGACTGTCTCAAATCAATTATAGTTCCAATTTAGAAATACTAAGAATTTAAGAAACCAGACCGAACCACTTTTAATATAAATTATTATATTTTATATAAATAAGCCATTTTTTCACCATATGCATAAGCATATACTCTCAACATCTAAAAAGCCCAACCGCACCAACCTCGTCCTAGCCTGATGGTGAGGTGGACTTGCATAACACC
Organism: Pyrus communis; assembly: GCF_041283825.1. Classification (NCBI taxonomy): domain Eukaryota; kingdom Viridiplantae; phylum Streptophyta; class Magnoliopsida; order Rosales; family Rosaceae; genus Pyrus; species Pyrus communis. The sequence goes on along the minus strand of NC_142577.1, from coordinate 21,799,341 downwards.
TGTTGGTCCAAGTTCGAACGTTGGTGTGCTGCTAAAAACCCCAGCATCGTGGTTATAAATGGGTGTTTCCGATTTAACAAGGTGATAAATCTATAGCAGTCACTTAACATCCAAAAGGGAGACCTTTAAAATTTTTGGATGATCCTTATTATGGGAAAAGGATCCACTTTGTGGAGATCTTAGGATCTCCACATCCTTATCGTTTATCGTATATTGTGCAGTCAGTTTTCGTTAAATACTATTTATGTATAATTTTAAATTAAAAAAAATCAAATGATTTTTTACTGCACAATGCACGATCAATAATTAGGATGTGAGAATCTTAAGATCCCCGCAAAGTGAATCCAAATGGGATCCAATTCCCTTATTTTGAGCAAGTAACTCAACATCACGGATCTTGCAAGTCCACTTAGGTGCTAAAGCAATTTTTGGGTGGGACATTTGTTACTTTCTCTCTCTAATCATCGTCAACCACTGGTCATGAATCTTGTTGATCTAGTAGTAGAAACTCAAATTTGTTTGAATTTTTTGTTGAAATATGTGTTTGGTAGTGGAAGTAGAAGATTTGAAAACATATATAATATAATTTTGGTTAGAAATGTAACATAAATCAAACCGTATGATTTTAATAACAAATTTAAATGAAATTACATAAAGTGTTTCATGTGTGACAAACTTTTATGTCATTCAATATGTCACGTGTCAAAAAAATCTCCACCGAAACTTCTCACTAAGTGGAGCCCAAACCAACATGAATAATGCACCATTACCAATATTTGGCATGTAATATCCAAAGATTTCCATGTGTAAAAAACTCAAACCTCGAAGATATGGTCCACCAATTCACCTTGTCTCGTCCACAAATGGTGAGGCAGCGAAGCCATGCCGGCCTAGGTAGTCATTTCCTTGTTATGGTATTTTGACAAGGTTCAATCATATAGGTCCCACGGACAATGTTTGCTGCTCGTCAGCTTTAATTCCTGTATCTATATTTAAAGAAAAACTAATGAAAATAATATAAAAATTTTGGGTTTTAACGATAAGAATAAAATAAAAGGTAAAATGAATAGTATCAAGTTTGATTTTTTAATGTAAAAATATGATTTTTCGTTAAAATAAACAGTATCACGAACTTTTCGTTAAAACTCTTTATATTTAATTGCTAAATTTGGTCCCCGGGGGCTTCTTTTCTAGTTTCTAGTTTTGTGGAGGGTAGAGTTGCATACTTGCGGTACTCTCTGACCGGATATATATGGACTTGCTGATAATCCTTCTTTATAAAGATATACAGATGTAACTGTTAAAAATTCTGAAGTAGAAAATCTCCTAACCATACTAGAATTTTTGAAACTATTATTATAAGATAATAATGAACATACTAGAATTTTTGACATAATATTATAAGATAGTTATGGTATGTGCATGTAAGACTTTCCATGTTTTTGTACCATAGGTCGGGATGATCCGCTTAGTTTTATTACTAATTACATCAAGACATTTTGCACAAAAACTTTACACCCATTAATATGTGCATGTAGTTTGGTTGGGGATAAAAAACAATGTTATTGTGGGTCACTGAACTGACTCTAAAACTTTGACATTGTATTAAAGTGGGTTAACTCTTAGCCTATTAAATCTATATTGGGATTACGAATTGAAAACCCTTGGGTCACAAGTTTGGACCACAAATTGAAAACTTGAATCAAATTCACTAGATCGAAATCAAATAAAATATTATTGCCAATGTGGAATTAGCTACACATGAGGTACACTACAGAGTGATCTCAAAAGAGATGACATCTTGAAGAATAAAAAAAGATGACATCTTGAAGAATCTACAGTCCAACATTAGGACCCTAATCGAAATGAATAACGGTTTATGATGAATGATTTCACTATTAATTGCATAAAGACCATTAGTATAAAATTCCATACCCAATAGTTGGTGCTAGTAGTTAATCAGTGACGATATCGATAACCGCTTGCAAGCATGTTTTGTAGTAGAAGTTTGAGCGGTTTGATTCAACCAAATTACGAATTAGAAGTTACGAACTGAATCTTGGACCGGTTGTGCTAGCTCAATTTGATTTTGCCACTGAATTCAAAACTTGAAAGAAAATAATAGGCCAGCAGGTCTGAAGGAAGGAAGCAGAGACAGACGGAAGAAAGCAGAGCAAAGGAGTTCGAGGGTTTTTTTAACTTAATTTTAATGTTTCTTATTATGAATTCAGTGACAATTTCATCTTTGTTTCGGAAAATTTGCGGATGAATTTTGTTTATGTAATTTTGGGTGTTCTGTTTATATCGTTAGATTCGTCGTCCGAGTGTGTATGATTTGCTTCTGTTTTTTGTTTCAGGAGACGTTGCTCTACGTTTCTCTGGGCTTTTGTGTGCAGTTTTCGAAGCATTGCAGATACATGGAAAAACACCTTATATGGTTATAGTAATTCATGGCCTCCTCAGCCGTAGGGAAGAACTGCAGATACATGGAAAAACAAACAAGAAAAAGTTACAGTCATAAGTGCAAGAAATATAAAGCCAAAAGAAGCACCAACATTTCCACCATACAACCCCAGGTCTTAAGGTGCTGATTATTGATCTTACCTTAAGAAATAAGAGAAGGCTACAAATCATTACTCCCGTCCTTGCGATACCAGCTTTACAATGAACCACCACAACATTTTCGACGCCCTCCTGTAACCATGAATGAGCGACAAAAAGATTCTATGAGTTCGATTGGGGGGCAATTATGATCATCAAATGGGAAACTTGCAACCTTAAAACATTCAGAGAAGCCAAATATAGAAGAAGCTGTTATTCAACATGACTGAAAAACAGAATTACAGCAACGAAAAGTTAAACGTTTTAATCTATTTGACTATACTTTCAACTCTTCTTTCTCAATATATTAACACATACAAGATAGCCCTCATTAAGTCATCACATCATTCACATAAATACCTTATGATTTCATCAACGGCCATTTTGTTATTTAATCAAGATGTTAAAGTGAAGAACTTTAATAGCTCCATCAATGATACAGAACTCTTCAATCTCAAGGTCTGTCTGCTTTCACTTCTTAATAATATTATTATTATTAATTTTGTTTGCTCTTTCAAATTTGAATGCATGAATTTTTAAATTTTATTGCGATTAGTTTACCTGACATGGGTTTTGGGTGATCATATGTTATTTTCTGATTTGGTTACAGGATGCGAATCATTGCTTCTTTAGAAAAGATTAAGGAAGGTGAGCAATTTCAGAAAAAAAATGCGATTATCATTTTCTAGAGATCATGGCATGCCCTTCCGTTATTTTTTGGTGGTTGTAAAATTATGACCTGACATGAAGTGGGTTTTGACAAGATTTTTATTTTTATTTTTATTTTTTAATTTTACATTTGTAGTGTCATGTTAGCATTATTACTTACGTATAAATGCGAGTGTATTTTACATTTATATAATACCTTTAATTTTAACCTTTGTATTTTCAATGTTCACTAATGCCTTTAATTATCCTTCGTTTTACATCTCAGTGATGACACAAAAGCTCCATAGAAAATGTATCAGCTTTTGACTCAAATTTCGACCGTGCCCCTATCATCTCTACGAAAATCAAAACAACCCCAAGCAATTCCGGAATCATTTTTCTGTGTCCCAAAATACAATATGTAATATCTTCATCTCAAATTTATTCATCTCACAAACATTGATATCAAGTTCATAGTTTTTCATTGTTCGAAATTCCACACTACTCAATATTTAATAACACTTTTATTTTCCTCTATTTACTTTTTTGTTAGCGACACGACTCTTACTCCAAAGGTTCCAACCAGAAATGTATCAGATTCCCCAATCATTTCTGAAACCATATTTATGGCTGTAAAACAGAGTATGTATACCCTTTCATTGTTCTATACTTTTTCAATTATTCACGACCTATTAAACATGATCTCTTTATCCCATTCGCTTAAAACTCAAATAGTTCACTAGATTTCTTTATCATAGTATCTTTCGACCATCTTTTGTATTTAAGTAGGACAATTTCGTAAATCTATTGTATGTAAATATTATATACATATGCATCAAGCATTCTCTTTTGTATGTAAATAGGATTATCTACCAAATCTTTTGCGCGTAAAATAGTATGTACATACAAATCAAGTATTTTTGTATGTACGTAGTGCTATACACAAAATTTCATACAATTTTCAATCCCTCAGCATCGCGCCGACATCTCTTACTAGTGCAAACTATTTAGGTATAGCACAAAAGGAACCATGTTTTCTTTTCTTTTGCTAAAATAAGGACCTATCTACTAGTGATGTGTTGAACATACTAAGTGAGGTAAATTTAAACTAACCTAAATAATAGATTAATTTAAACCAAATTAAACTCATAAGCGCACGAATCAATTGTAGTAATATATGCAAATACGAGGTCGATCCCACAGGGATTGCTTTAACTCCAATTTAACCGATTAATCACGCTAGACTTAATTAAACAAACAAAGAATAGATTGAATTGAATAATTGATTAAGATTAAAATTAACAAGAAAAATAAATGACAATGAATTAAAATAAACACACGACACAAGAAGAAATTGAGAAATAATGGAAATCTAAGGTTATGAATCCACCAACAACAATCCTATTTACTTTTCCTAGAGCCAACTACTATCCAATTACCATGCCAATGTTAAAGGTTGTTCTTTCTAAGGTATGAATTAATCTGTGTCAGGCATCAACTCTTGTATCTCTACATGATAATTATATCCTATTGGTTAGGCATACAATTAAACACATAAAAACCCATTAAGTGTAGAAGAATCATGTCAACCAAGTAGGACTAGCTTGATATTGGTCATCCTCACTAATTTATCTACTCTTCTTAATCTTAGTTCCAATAAACCTAATTGATATTGGTCATCCTCATAGATATATCTAACTATCTAAATGCAAAATTCCTAAAGGTGATCAATCATTAGAAACTCGAACCTAGAATAAAATACCCACAAAGATTAGGAATATAACATGGCATATAATCAGATAATAATTAACAAAGTACTTCGCAAATATTCATGTCATGGCTTCATCATAAACCTTAGAAAATAACTTAGTTACACATAGAAATAAAAATAAAAGAAAGATAGAACCCGGAGTCCATGGCAAAGTATGTCCCTAAGCTCTTCTTCACTTATTGCGGAGATGGTGAATGGTATAGTATAGTGTGGTAATATGAGGGATGCAGGGGTGGATGGATGATGGATGGATAGATGGATATCTTAGAGAGAGCTTAGGGCACTTATTTATACTAGAAAAATCCTAAAAGGTCTGGGAGAAATTTTCCTAAAACAAAACAAACTCCTAAACAATTAATTACACAAACTAGGAAAGAATCCTTCTTGACTTGGGAAACACGTCATCTATCTTGCACGCCAGTTTTGGGGTCGATTTATCTTCTGGAAAATTCTGTAAAAATATGGAAAACATAGCTTTATCTCTTATCTTTCCAGGCATATATCGCACGCCACTAGGAAAAATCGGAAAAGCCTTCAAATCTCTATTCTCCCACAGCTGTGCAATTCTGACGGGAAAACAACTTCTTCGGAATTGATTTGTAAAACTGGAATGAATGGCTCCATGGAAAATTATGAAATTCGGACACAACGATCTTCAGCCTCTTACCTTCCTTCTCCAATTAGCCTTGCATCAAACTCCTCCAGAAAGTCGAATTATCACCAAAAACGTCCTAAGTGCACGAAATGGCTGAAACTGGAAAATGAAAGTAATAATCAATTCCTTAGGGATAATTAATATGAAAATATGATAAATAATGCACCTATCACTAAGGTGCTCTTTTATTGGGAGAGTAGATCCTCTCATAATCATTTGTTAGGTTATCAGAGAAAGATTTGAATTCCAATTTCATGAAAGATAATAACTGTTTTTTAGATTGAATATTTCTAGCTGTACGTCGATCATTTACTGGTAACGCCATGGAATTCATGATCATGTGTGAAAAATAATTAAACTCAAGTTTCTTGGGTCCTAGTTTATATGTAAAATCCCATATATCCTGTTATGCTGGAATTTATAAACCTAATGTTAAGGAAAACATTTCAGATCCAGAAAAATTAACAAAGAGAAGAAGACTCGGCGAAAATTTCAAGAAGAACAAGGCATTCATCGCATAGAAATAGATCACAAATGTCTTACAAGATTTCACGTTATTAACCACAAATTGAACAAATCGAAAGGCAGAAAAATATGAATGGACAGATCGATTGCACAAAAATTGAAAGAATGAAACACAACCTTAATTCGAGAGGCTAACGCCAAATGCATGCAAATCTAGCTAGCTAGAGTTTACGTGCAAGTCTCAAATTTGAGATATATTCCTTTACGTTCTCTCAAACTACGCATACACAAGCGCATGATATTTGTTCTTGAACCAACGTACCCCATTCTTTACAGCAGTCTTGAATTTGGATTCAACGACGTAGGACTTGTAGTTGGCCACCCAACGTTGTCTCTTGAGCTCTGATTGGCTAGAGTTGTGGATCGAAGACGCTTTTCGTGAATACCTTTGATTTTCCCATGGATAACCTTCATGATCACGGTCACCATCAGGCATATATGCTGATCGATAAGTTGATTGCATCTCATCCATCTCTCTCATCTTTCTCACTTGCCAATCAAGGTTGATGAGCAACGAGAGAGAGAGAGAGAGGTGGACGAGGAAAACTTGGTTTTGAAGGGAGAGCGAGGAATTCTTATAGGGGGACTTGCGTTGCTGTCATTTGTCTCTCAGATGATGTTGATTAAATAAGGGTTGGGAAACCATTGTCTTAATTTGTGAGGACGTGACGAGTATACAACAACAACAAAATGAAAGAACGAGACGGTTCGTGAAACCGCTCAAACTTAAAGAGGGTTTCTTTGCCAAATTAATGAGCATCCAGAAATCTACTCCAACAAAAAAATGAGCATCTAGAAATAGATAATTGGTGAGCACCCGAAAAAAATAATTCCCTTTCTCTTTCACATTTCTTGCAAACTTCTTTCTCTCATATATTTTCCAAAAAAATAAAAAACTGCTTCAACACAATGTGTGGGCTTAGGCTAGTTTTAATTTGTTCTCTAACTTGGAACCTTCCATAGATACTCTTCTAGATTTATGTACTTTGTGACTCAGTCTAAGACAGAACTCTCATTATTTACATTTGCTATAAATATTTGGGGCTCCAGAAAAATGCGAAATTTTATGGATGCGTTAAAACTGTACAAACGAAAGGCAGAATTTCACCAAGAGAAAGAGAAAAGCAAAAAACAACTGGAAAAAAAATGGGAGTAAATTGTTGAGTGGTATTTTAGAAGTACAGTTTTCTCCCCACAAACGTCTCTCCCTTTCAATCCCTTCATATTTGAACGGTGACGATTAAGCCACGTCAAGTGTTGGATTTCTTTATAGAGCGGGAGAGACAAAGAGTAAGTGAAAGAGAAGGAAAAGGAAGAGAACGAGGTTTGGAGGGGGGAGAAGCATACTCTATTCATGTTACCTTCCAATTTGTTAGAGGAGACTTGGTATTATAGGAGAAACTTTTCATTGTGCCTAGAACATTGGAGATACATCACGTGTTTTTATATAAGTTATGCGAAATTTTATTTTTTAAGTTATTATCTTTTTAACACACGTATTCCACAATTTGTATAGTGACATGTGGTGTACCATCCCGTGTTCTGGTCACATTGAAAATCTCTCGTATTATAGGAACACCGTTGACTTATCAAAGCACTGTGATAGGTAAATGGAAGAGCTAGCTTTTTCTTGAGCTATTAAATCAATTATATATGAGTTTTGCATGCCCGGGTAATTAAAAACATGTTTAATATATGTGTAATTATTTGGACAAAAAATATTTTCATTTCTGGGCGATGTGTGTGTTTCAGTAAAACCCTAATACTAAAAGCAAACTAAAAAATAAGATTTCCAAAGGATTGAAAGAATATATACAGGTTCCAGGACAAGCAAGGAGAAGAATGGCTCCTAGAACTACATGCAACACCACCTAATCACACAAGGAACAACTTCATCCTTTCCTTCACCATTTGACACGCATGGTAGCCCGTCCCCAGAGAAAACTAACACTAACGAAAGAGGAGACACGAATGCGAACTTATACAGTGTGTGTGTGTGTAGATGCATTATCCTTGACTAGCTGAGGTTGCAGCAGGCTGTTAGCATAGTCTGCTCGGTTTGCAACTTTAGAGATTATCATAACATGTTACCACAATTTGAAACAACCCCCCACCCCCCCAAATTAACATTATTGGGTTATTAACGAATTATAAACAATGAGACCGACGTTGGAAAATCTCATTGTTGCTAATTTGTCTTCGGCTATATTAATCTCATTTAGATCGTTGATTATTTAGACTGTAGTATAACCATTTAGAGTTTAAATTCTAGGTTTTATACTCTCAAAAATAGACTTTTAACTTTTAAATCTCTGATTTTGAACGATCATTAACTCTATTAACAAGATGAAAGCTAAAGAAAATTCATGCATCTATATAACTTTACATGGCTATGAACTAACTCTCAGTCTAATAGTATCTTTTCTTAATATTGAAAAATGTCCCGAATTAGAATTCTCTCTTTCCCATTGATTAGGAAAATAAAACTTCACATGGCTAGCTAGACTTTATGATTTCTTAAGTAAGGTACTCAATATTAAGATTCTAATAATGAAGACATAAACATCTATTTCATAGCTTATGCATCGTTTGATGCATTGTAAAACAATGCTTGCCCATGTATGAGCTCGAACATGCAACTTTTTAGGGTTCTTCAGATGGCATCTGAACCATATAATTGAACACGCAAGTTTTCAACTACACACGAAATGACAGAAAAAGCTTTCTAATTAACCAGTTTAGTGAATTTTAAGACTCAAAGTCTCAAACGCAGATCAACATAATTTCCTTCATCTGTGATGGGAACAACCTGCTCGATCCTTTTAAAGTACGGGTCGTGAGGGTTTCTGGGAGCTACAACAGACGGGACCCGAGCAACACCAGCATGATCACCATTGATATTGCTTGTGGACCCACTAGAATAAACGGATATGGGTACACTTGCTGCTACCAGTTGATTTTGATCACGATGATCATGATTAGGAGGAGGAGGATGACGAAGATGTTGAACATGTTCTAACATGGCCATCCTTTCAAGCTGTCTTTCTCTTTTGTGTGCGTTTTGATGACCTCCCAATGCTTGAGAGCTTTCAAACTTCCGGCCACAGTAGTGACACTCAAACTTCTTGCTCTCGATGATCATGGCAACTTGGTCACTGTCATCTGTCACCGAAAACCCGAATAGCTTCATTTTCTGATGAAAGAATATGGTTCATGGAAATTGAAAACTAATGAAACTTATATATATTACTTGCGCCCTTAGAAACACCCAACCATACCCAAAGCTACTAAAGCACTATTGCATGGGCCTCCTCTAGTATTGCTTTTACTATTATTTGTCAGATATGTACGATTCGTTTGGAAAGTGAATTAAATAACTGAAAGGCGAATTTGAGAGTTCTTAGGCAAAAGATTTTTGAACCATATTATTGATAGTCTATTGCAAGGCGTTAGTCTACTTTCATTCTCCTTAGACCAACTCCAACCCTTGGAGTAAGTCCTAAAATTTACCATCTATTCCCCTCCCATTTCCTTCCAACCCTTGGGCCAATTTGGGATTTTGGGTTAGAAGCTAAAATTGGGCCAAATACCAGCCAGAAAATAGGACTAGGTTAGTAGAGGAGCCCACTTATGCGAGTGGAAGAGAGGGAGTTGGACGACAAGCGCTCAAAACCACTCGCTCCACATGAAGGACGCGCCCTAGCATTGCTCCAGCATTTATCATTGCTGCAAAGGGTAGCCTCACCCACGTAGGTGTGTCCAGTAATTGTTGGGCAAGAAAAGTGAGTCAACGGCTCTTTTGGATGATCAACGGTTGAAATTCAAACGGGCCGTTGGTTATCCAACGGTCAACATTTAATTTAGTTAATGTTTTTGTTTTATATTTATAATTTCATTGAATCAAACGGTTGATATCTAATATGATCAAATCCAACGGTATAAAAAAAAATCTAACAGCCCAAATTTAAATCTAACAGCTAAAATAATTAAAAAATATATATTTAACTCAAAATTCACCCAAATTTAATGATTTTTCAATATTTATCGGAATCTAAATATTTTAAGGTTAAAATGTTCATAAAATTAAATTAGGATACTTTACATAATTTTTTTTAGAAAAAAAATTACTTAAAAAATTAGCCTAAAGGGTTGGAGTATAAAAGCTGTTTATGGATTAAAATCTAAAATTTTTGGGCTAACAATTTTAGGTTTTACACCAAAGGTTGGATATGGTCTTAGTGTAGATAATTTCGTTTGTTTAAAAAAAATGATGAAAGCTTTTATAGAAAATGTTTTTGAATTCCAGAAACACTTAAATGAGTGCTTTTCAAGATTAACTTAAATTTTTATAACTAATATCAGCTTTCATCCTCTTTAAAATAAGATGTCTTTAAGCTAGAAAGTCCAAAGACATTCTTGACCTAAACGAATATAATTTTAATTTGACTTAGTTCTTGAAGGGGTGATTAATGAGACCTAAAAAATAGACGAATTATTAAAAAGAACATATCTAACTTTTCATTTTTGAAAAAAAAAAACAACAAAAATAAAAGACAATTCTAATGGTGAAGCCACAAAATTCAATCCATATAAAACTCAAAATTGAATAAATCATTGTACATAAGCTAGTATGCTTCCTATTTTGAAGAGAACGACTTTGTATAGAAACCCTTGAGCCGTGTTTGTTACTCTACTAGGCTCACCATTATTTCATTATATTATGAATGCCTCGTTAAGGTTCTTTTATTTCATTTTTGCCACTGACGATACCTCTTTTGGCATGTGGGATAGTACTCGCCAATTTCCTCCCTCATCTCTTCTTTCCTGGTCGACTTTGATTCGAATAAAAAAGTTTATGCCCCAATTCAATTTCCTCCCCTTCACCAAATTTCAGGAGCAACTTTGTTTGTGATGGTTCCAATTCAATTTTCTTTCTCTCACCTTTTGCATGTTGAAGTCCACATCAACATCGTATCCCTAAAACCTACGAGCTCAGCCCAGATTCAAGTTTTTCGACGTGTTTCCAGATGATTACCGTAACGGCCGATCTCGAAGTTGGTTTCAAACGAGTCCTATACTTATTGCATGTGAAGATCTGCTTCAAATTTGTGATTTCAATTTAATTGAGTTCAATTTTGGAAATTGTTATTAGCATTCCAAAATTCTCATTCTACACTCAAAACTTTCTATAATTAGAAAGAAAAATACATTTGTAAGGAGTGTAGAACGAGATTTTTGGAGTGTTATAACAGTTCCCTTGATTTTTACCCATTTTTCAATTTGCAACCATTTTGTAATACATACCAATTTTCTTTTGGGAACTTTAATGAAAAGATTCCGGTATTGTTCACTTAACGAAAAACCACATTTTTATACTAAAAAGTTAATCCTGTTGCTATTCACTTTATTATTTATTTTGTCATTTTCATTAAAACTTAAAGTTTTTAAACTCTTTTCATTAGTTTTTCTTTTTCTTTTGGTTTTACCTTCCACCTATATAATTATTATGTTTTTGTACCCATATTTTTAAACTTTTATTTGTACCCATAATTTTTTTTAATCTTTTATTTGTACCCATTTTATTTATCATGTACCACTTTGTTTTATATATACGTATACTGTATCAATTTTTGTTTGTAAAATGTACTCATCTTCTTTATGTAAAATCTATTCACTTTTTTTATTTATAATGCACCATAGTAAAATGTACTCTTTTTTTAATTTAAACGTACCAATATTTGATCTAAATATATACACATGCATATGTGGAAACGTGATAACGTAATTATAAACTAGTTATAGTTAAAAACAAGATACATGTTTAACCCGAAAAAAAATGAGATGGGTAGTGCGATTCACACATCTTTTTTACTTTTTACACACTTTTATTAATTTTTATCCATGATCTTCTTCAATTCATTCGATTTGACGACTGAAAATTAAGATGGGTGTGTGAGAGATAAAAGTGAATATGTGGATAACATCATCCAAAAAAAGTAATAAGATCATGATATGCATGCTATTGGTGGGAATGCAGGAATGTAGGCACCATAGGCTCACTAGGGCGAATGCCCCTATTCACATGTAGCACACCCCATTAAGAAAAATCTCTAACTCGGTTACTGTGCATAGTACTATATTTGATCCATAAATAGCTTGTAGCACAATCCTATCTCGTTTATTGGCCATGAATCGATAGAAGGGTTGAAAGCAATTGCCAAAATACGACAAAACGCTAAAAGGGCAAGGCTATATGCTGTTGCTGCAGCCTCCTGCACCTCGTGCAGGTAGGGGCCGGAGGGATCAAGCCATATATTTGTGTTTCCATGCCCAGAAAATTGAGCTTTTCCATCGGCTCTGCAGATAATAGTACACCCTACTTTTTTGTTTTTAGGTGAATACAGTCCCCTACTTTTTCTGTTTTCCCCCATATTAATTTTTGGACATTAGTCTGCCCTTAGCTTACGTAAGCACGCATCATAAACCGTTGTAGACACGAGGTGTGTAATTGGCTATCTTTCATTCATGTAAGATTTTTATAACAAATGATCTCTAAAATCGACTCTCACCATTAAGATGGTCTCTGAAATTGAAAATCAATAAATGTGGTCCATGAAAATAGGTGTCGCAAATCAATGTGGTCCTTCCGTCACAATTCTATTAAAAAATATGTTAAGTGCTAATGTGGCACGTAAATAGGTCTCATAAGTCCTTTTTTTTTCCTCACAAATATTCATTGAAGTTGACCTGCAACATCGAAATGGTCCCTTAAATTGAAAATTGATCAATGTAGTCCCTTAAGTAAGTGTCTCAAATCAATGTAGTCATTTCGTCACAATTCTGTCAAAAATTATGTTATGTGCTGATGTAACACATAAATGAGTCACACAAGTGTAATTAAATTTAAAATATTACAAATAGGCTTAATAATTTAATAGTTAATAAAAAAATTGTCAACCCAAAAAACCGAGTCATGTAATCACATCTGATCCCATATCACATTTCTATACCTCCTTCACTCTCTATTCTCTAAAAAAAATTCAATACACCCATTTTTACACACTTTGACACCCTTAATCCAATTAAACTTGGATCGAGATCACATTTAATGACGGCTTGGCCCATTAACAACGACTACTGAGACATCACCGTTAACATTTAGGCGATCAACATCCACACAACCATAATCTTGGAGAGCTTGTTCGGTGCTTCCCTGGTGGTCTAGTGATGCAAAGAACGACAAGATCTCCCTTGAGATAATGAGGTTATAACCGAGGTGCATCCATTGTTGGTTGAAAACTATTTTCACAAAAAAAATAGTTTTCTTCTATTATTCCTAATTTATATTGTAGTTTTCTTTTTATGTTGTCTCTTTCGCTTCTTCATTTTAGAAAAGATTGTAGCTTTTTTAGGAGTTGGTTAAGCCTTGTGCCTTTGAGAATTTATGGTAGCAAGCTCTTTTTGAAGTAGGCCTGGCTATAAGAAGAAGAAAAAAATTCCATTGTGCAAAAGGTATTTAAACAATTTTTTTAATTAATTATTAAAACCCACATCAACACATAACAAACTTTTTTACAAAATTATGGCAGAATGATCATATTGATTTACGACACCAATTCTTAAGGACTACATTAATTGATTTTCATTTTAGGGACCATATTGAGGGTCTGGATTAATTTCAGGGACCATTTGTGATAAAAACCCGTAAATCTTATGAGGCCCATTTATGTGCCACATTAGCATTTAATGAAATTTTAAACATAATGACCACATTGATTTGCAACACCTATTTTCAGAGACTACATTGATTGATTTTTAATTTTAAGGACCATCTTGATGAGGACAGTCAATTTCAGGGACCATTTGTAATAAAAACTCTTCATCGTACTATGATAAATGCAAGTTGCAACTAATTAAATAGGTATAGACTTTTGTTCTTTTCCACCTTAATTGAGAGACCTTTTTTTGTAATTGTTTCTTATATTTCTAGGGTGTTGCAGTTGCATCTCGGTTGAATATCATAAATGTTATGTGTTTCAGCATTCTCATATGATACTATATTATCATTTTGGTATGTACGTTCTTGTAATGTGTGATTACTTCTTGTTCTAAAATGTATGCAAGTTGAAATTAGCTAGGTCTAGCCTTTTGTCCTCTCCGCATAAATTGAGAGATTCTTATGTGGTTTTCTCTTAAGTTTTGTGTTTGCCGACTAATTGGGGAAGGATATGCATACTTCTCTCAGGATGTCAATGTGGTATTTCAAGTTATTAACACAATGTTATGTGTTTTAACTTTCCTATTTGATATTGTATTATTGGTTTAGACACGTTAATGGATTCATTGGGATGCATGCAGAGACGGATTTACTAAGGGACAGAGGTGGTTTGCGGACCACTCGAAAGCTCGGATAAATGCCTGTGAGGACCTCTGATGACCATCTAAGTTTGGATTGTGGTAAAGGAGAAGAGCAGCAATGTCTACAGATTGTAGGTTATGCCCAGAAAGAGAAAGAAGAAGACTTTTTTTTTGTAAATGAACTTGACCAAAACGATGTTGTTTTGGGCCAAGCCATTAAAAAAATTAAATGCACAACCACCATGAGAGAGCATTCAACAGCAACTTTTAATTCAGTTATAAAGTTCAAAGTTCAAACCATTAAATAAAAATACATAAAACCCAAACAACTTTTGAGTAAAGTCACCAATCCCAATTTCACTTCATCCAAAACCCAATCCCATATCACTTTACCAAATTCTAATTCCAAATTGGCTATCCCCACTCCTTACCCCGTTGGATGGAGAGAGTTCTTTAGTGTGCCACTAACACGGCCTAATATACTAAGTGTAATGATACAATTAATTATTTCTCAAGTTTCCAACCAATTGTATTGTTGCACTTGCTGTACCAAACTGTGTTCGCAGCATACAAAATAATTTCTCATACCGATGTTATATTAGGACCATCCGATGTTAAATCCTGAATCTGCCACTGGATGCATGTAAATCTCTCAACTAATTCTGCGAAAAACTTCAAATAAACAACATACATCATATAACACGTTGAATGACATATATTATTCCGTTAAAACATATCATAGGTGTCGAATTTTTATATCGCCCAACATATCACGTGTCAAAAATATATACATTGAAACTTCTCACCAATTAGAGCCAAACCAATATGAATAATGCACCATTACAAAGATTTGGCCTGTAACATCCAAAGATTTCCATGTGTAAGGAACTCATGGCTCGAAGATAAGGTCCACCAAATTCACCTCGTCTCGTCCACAAATGGTGAGGCAGCGAAGCAAGGCCTGCCTAGGTAGTCAATTGTTTGCTTTTCTTTGTTATGGTATTTTTGATTAGGTTCAATCATATGAATCCCACTGACATTGTTTTCTGCTCATCATTTTTTTCTTTGGTATACTGGATTTATAACCAGGGTAAAGCCAACAAAGCTACAAAGGAGTTCACATCAAGGACCTACATAACACAAAAAACTAGAAAAAGTGACAAAGGAAACAAAGACCCAATACAAACCACAACTTTGTGTCATCCTAAATCACTCGAACCAAAACACAGCTTAAGGTGGACACGGTAGACCATCTTTGTTCAATATATGCATAATCGAAGATGAAGGTCTCTTGACTCAAGTAAAATCGCTCATCTCTAAATTCTTGGAAGCAACTAATC
The DNA here is from genome assembly GCF_041283825.1 of Pyrus communis. Lineage (NCBI taxonomy): Eukaryota > Viridiplantae > Streptophyta > Magnoliopsida > Rosales > Rosaceae > Pyrus > Pyrus communis. Next base: position 21,783,443 of record NC_142577.1, on the reverse strand, counting down.
GATTAGTAGCCATGTTTTCTGCTCATCATCTTTGATTCCTCTTTCCATATTTAATTGCTAAATGATAGTTTCCAAAAAATAAAAAAATAAAATAAAAATTGCTAAATTTGGTTCTCAGGGGAAGGGGATCAACTCCAAATCCCTTCCACTTGAGCCTCATGACCCACAAATCCGGACTCTTGATATTTGATCCAACGGCTACAAACAGGAGGCCCCATTAAAAGTTATAATAACTTTAGCCGTTGGATCAAATTTTAAGGGTCCAGATGAGGCTCAGGTGGAAGGGATCCAGAGAGGATCCCTTTCCGGGGGCTTCTTTTCAAGTTTCTAGTTTTGTGGAAAGTAGGGTTGCAGTACTTTATGATCACCAACTGGTAAGGTGGTGGATATTTTTTGGGAAAGAGATCATTTCTGGATCTCTCCCTCTAAAGCCCAGGGTCAAGTGATCCGAGCCTTTGAAATTTGATTCAACGGCAAAAAATTATTATAACTTTTAAGGAATTAAGTGATTCGGGCCATTGAATCAAGTTTTAAATGTCCGGATCACTTGATCTTTGGACTTTGAAGGAAGAGATCCAAAGAAAATCTCTTTCTGATATTTTGACCAATTAAGCAAGTTAACTGTGCGAACAGAATAACACAAAACCCTATTCACTTAAGAAAATACTAGCCTTCACGCACGCGCTCACGCGCATGCAGAAGGCATTTTTTGAATCACGGCATGCTACACACAACTTACATGTTTTAAATCATGTTAGAAGAAAAGTCAAATATTTGAAGTAAATGAATAATTTTAGATTATGCTAGAAGAAACCCCTCATAAACCAATTAAAGCAGCTGAATTCACATAATAAAATCAGTCTCTATAGAATTTACATTAAGAATAGAGAAAATAATATTTAATAAACAATTGATTGAATCACATTATTGTTAGCTCATTGTGAGGCAAAGCCCACTCCCTCCCCCTTAGTGTAGATAATATCGTTTGTTTTAAAAAATAAAAATAAGCTCATTTGACAACTAATTTAATCACATTAGTATCCGCGTGCGAAAGACTTTTTTATAACGGCATTACAAGTCTCTTAAGATGTTTTGAACATGTTTAAAATAGAGAGAATAATATTTAATAAACAACTCATTGAATCACATTATCGCTAGCTCATTATGAGACTAAACTCACCTCCTTTTTCCTTGGTATAGATAATATCGTTTGTTACAAAAATAAAAAATAAAAAAAATAAAATAATCATTTGACAACTAATTTAATCACATTAGTATCCACCTGCAAATTTATAATCTGCATTACACGCTTATTAAGATGTTTTGAACGCGTTTAAAATAGATAAATTGAATCATATTATTGCTAGCATATTGTGAGGTACTAATTAAAAATTAAAAAAACCACAAAATCATTAATTATTAAAAAAAACAAAAAAACTATTAAAATGACGAAAATGCCCTTGTCTTATTTGATGCATTATTTTGAAATGCCTTCGAAGTTTTTTGTTTTGAGGGCATTTTTGTCCAGTTATTTTGGTAAAGCATTGTGACACCAAAACAGTATTCACCTTTTGTGTTCTCTCTATATATAATATATAAATACGGTGCTAGCTACGGAAGCATAATTGTTTGATATTATCGCGCCTGTGTGCTAGGACATTTTACACTATGTTTCAAATTGTCTTATACATGGAAAATTTTTGGATGTCAGAATTTTATTTAAAGACTATAATTTGCACCCGCAAGTTGCTGCAAAATTGAAAATTATATTAAAGATTATGAAAGTGCAATCTTCATAAACAATGTTCGAGTGAAAAATTGATTTACAAACGCTAATCCAACCAATGCAATTTATTCACAACTTATAAATTAAGTTTTTAATCCCGAGGTTTTTTACTGTACAAACATGCATCACAAAACAAAACCAAACACAATAGACTATGTTCTTGGATATTATACAATTTATACAAAGAACATTATCAGAAATGGTCAGCCTGCTATTCCCCATTGGATATAATGGAACACTAATCTTGTTTGTACAATGGATGAGAACATTGTTCAGTACAGCACCAAATGTTTATTTCTTGGAGCAGCGGCTGTAGACAACTGAGTTTGTGTTATTGGAAAGGATAAAAAGGGAATGTTAAGAGACATGGAATAAGTTTTGTATACAAACGGATTTACACTGCAATTTTTTCTCTTGTTATCAACTGAAAACAAAGCTTACAACTTAAATATAAAAGAACAATTTACTGCTGCAAGCAACAGAACGTCCATTTTGCAGATTTTTGTGGAAGCACTTTGCAGGTTTTGTGGATCCACTTTACAGAAACCCCTTTTCTTTTGGAGTATACAAAAGAGAATCCATTATTAAAAGGCAAAAATCCCAAGCCATAAAACAAACAAAAATTTTGGGAAACTCGGAGCCTTTCAGTGAAAAAGAAGGCAGCAATGATGATGCTTTCATTGTTTTGGGGAAAATTTTTCATAAAACAGCAATGATGATGTTGGGTTGAAAAAAAAAAAATTTAACCTCTCACCTAGCCGAGTCCGGTGCTTTCTTTCTTATGCTGGCCTCTCAAACAGCTGGAACCACGACTTCCTAAAGCCAAAAACAAAACAAAATTCAACAGCACGTTGGGAATCCGAAACTACAAACAAACCCCCAAAATCACAATAACAAAATTTAAACAAAAGACCCTTTCATAAATTAAAATTTACACCCCTAAATACATAATATTAAAAGCAGAGAATTACTCGCAGCCTCTGAGAGCAATTTCCATTTATCATGGGCAGCTTTTTCGACCTATTCAAATTGATCAAAAGTCAAAACAAATATAATATAAGAACGATTGAAAAAAACCCAACATAAAGTTTCACTATGTAAACTGGTCTAAGTGATAACACTGACTTATTAAAAACGATTAAGATGAATTATAAATTTTAACAATTCAAAAATCCAAGAGCTGCAAACAACAATTCCAAAAAAAAACCGACAATTCCCCGACAGTCAAAAGCTAAAAAAACCCAGAAATCCCTAAAAACCTATATCTCATCAACAAAAGGCAAACCTGCAACAGCTGGAAAAACTTGCTAAAAATCACTTGCTTCGTTGTAAAAGCCAAAAATAAATAAATAAATAAACTATTCATATCTGCAAAGAACATCTAATAGAAACTGAGAAAAACAAAGCAAAGCAATTAAAACAGTCTTATAATATAAACAGAGAAGAAACAAAACAAAGAGATTTTAGAGATTTTTATTTGGTATATATATTATTTCTCATCGATATTTTGTCTAAATTATTATATAAAATAATGAATAGCTAATAAGACCTTGTAATTCTTCTGTACATTGAAGCCCCTCTTGAGAATCCACTGCTTTTCCTGTAAAGACCGCATTATGTTAGTAATCGATTAGCATTTAAATGCTGTTGTATATATAAATCTACCGAATGCATGATTAGTAGCATGAACTAAAACAACATGGTTTGACATTTAAAATCGTCAGCCAAATTATACGTGAAAAAATGCTTACCCAAGTAAACTGAAGATTCATCATTTGATTGTAAATCCCCAGCTAACCAAATAAAAACCAAAAATTATAAAATAAAATCAGCATATAGTATGGTAAATAGTCGGAACAAATTGACACAGAAGCATATCAACGTTGCATCGTCACAGGTACACCGTTAGCAACGTTTCTTTCCTGATCCAAACATAAACATGAATCAATTAAAAGCTTTAAAAAATGAAATATCACTTCAATCTTAAAACTAAAAACCAAATGGTTATTAAACTGCCCCTAAAGGAATACACATTTTGAATTTATTAAATGGAGTTTTTCAAAATCTTCAACTAAGTGAAACTAATATACAAATAAAGTGCATATATACGGACCAGAGATCACTGAAAACTACATGCTTAACAATCTTTTAAGCACCACAGTAAGTGTCACACCCCAATCGGAGAATTAACTTTAAAGCATGATTCACAATTTAATATGGAATAAAATCTTTAAGAACAGATTAATCCATAGTCAAAAAGTGAAGAAAGAAAAAAAAATTAGAAGATATAAACATGTTCAAACATAATTCACATTCATTCACCAAGAGGTAATTCCCAAGTTTTACAAGCACACTTTAAATAAATTTACATAAAACTTCTTGTTCCATATTCAAACAAAAGAGCAAACACCACCAAGCTCTTTATTTTATTTCTATTTACACATATCAGACAGTAAGTAACATCTCTAGCACAAGACTTAATTCTCTGGTTCCAAACCTGCACAAATTTAATTAGGGTGAGCATAAAGCTCAGTAGGGACATTATACCTCAATATATATATATATATATATATATATATAAACATGAGTGTATTATTTTTATGTAGTTAAAACACATTAGAAAAATGATATGCATGAATGCACAAAGTTTCTCTCTTCAAACACATTAACATGAACCCAAACGCCATATTTCCCTTTTGTTAGTGCTCTTGCCTAATTCCCTTTCGCCAGTCCTGTATTACCCATAAATTATTGTGCACTTTGGAGCTGACCTGAGACCTGGTACCTGCCAAGAATTAGGCTCAACTACACAAAATCCTTCCTCAATGCCCATTTCCCCATCTCTTTCACAAGAATCTCAACTCAAGGTAATCAATTCATTGTTTAACAAATGAATGAAAAACATGTATATCAATCCATCCAAGTAATCGTATAGGCAATGAGTTTATGAATCCAACCACATAGATAAATATCAATCAATATGTATTAATCAGATAATAAAAGAATAAATATTTATAAGGTTTCCTAAGCACCCCCTACCTGGTTACAAAGCTACAACATAAGTCCATGTAACTGCCAAACTGATCAAGTATCTTGGTCCAATTTGTAAGTTCCTATTCAAAGTATAAACTATCACTATTTAAGCATACAATTTAAAATATAACTCGTATTATAAATAGACTTTGTACAATACATACTTTAATAAGTATGTATAATAATAATCCAAACAAAACATACTTCAGTTTTCCAGTAAAAATAGTTTTAAAACTAAAAGTTTTTGTATGGTGGAAATTTGTTACGCAAAATTAATATTGGACATCTGTACGATTCCACCAATAATATCTAAATATATTATTACAATCAGAACTCGTTTCCAACACCAAAATTTGTTTATTGACTTTGGATGACTAGTTCAAAAGTTTCATGTTTCAAAAATTCACCTTGAAATCCCTTCCTTCATACCAATCCATAACCAAAGCCTCAACATAAAAGACTCTTTCTTTTTGAGTTTATGAAAGCTCTCTGTTTTAAACAGTAACAGAACATAAGTATATTTTGAAATCAAAGGGGAAACTGAACATTCTATAATAAAATTATGAGGGTTTTTGGCTGAAAGAGATTGACTATTGATTAACCAACCTCTTCAAAGCCCCCTAAAATAAAATAAAAGTGAAACAAATAAAAGGAATGAGAAGTCTAACCAAAAGAAAAATACTTCAACTCTTAGCACCCTTTCTCCTTCACTAGCCTTATGAAATTATACAGCTTTTTGTCTGGCATTTCTATTACTGTTGATTCTCAAGAGAACTATTGACTCCCTATTTATACAGGTTTTTGTTTATTTTTAACTAGCTAAAAACTCTTACTTATCCCTAACAATCATGATGCCTAACTCTAGACTCTTCACCACCTGCTTCTTAGACCTCCACCTCCTGCTTCCATAGACTCCACAAGTTCTCCTGGAATTAACACTCAGGTGACACAAGCCACCAAGCCACAGAAATTGAACACCTCCTGCTTGCTAGCATTAAGAGGAGGATTTACCTAACTACCCACGTGGTAACTAGATTGAGATGAAAATCCTAGCAAATGAAAATAACACACCTCCTAATTTCAAATTCCTACATGGTGGTAAGAGAGAAAGAAGCATGTAAAACACAAGCTCAATGTACAGTCATAAAGAAACAAAAACAAACTTACCTCATGAATTACTTGTTGGCTACTCCTATTTGACTCTAGATAAGTATGGAATTAAAGACTCAAAGACAAAAAACTTATTTCTTGCTTCTGAAATTCGAAGAGAGGAAAAGCTAGGGTTTCTTTTTCACCTTTTCAGACTAAAGGAGATAAGGAGATTGTGAACTCCTTTTTTTTTCTTTGGGCCCGGGGGGGGTTTGGGGGTTTTTTTGGGCGGTGGGGGGGGGGAAGGGGGGCTGTTGTCGTCCAGAAGGAGGAAACAATAAAAATCAATAAATTAATAACAAAGTATTGTATTTGTCCTTTTTTTTTATATTTTAAAGTATATAGTACATAATATATATATATATGTATAATGAATCTCAAAAATATGAACCAATTTATATATTAGTCTAACTATATAAATTAGAGAGTTAAATCAAACACTTGTACTACTAAATAATTAAAAAAAAATTCAGGTTTTCACAGTAAGTTAATAGTGTTAGAAGAAAAATATTATTGAAATTATTGAATGAGCATATAACCGAACCCATTTTAGTCTTACCTCGCGATTGTTTGCCCAAATAATTACCAGATTTCCAAGTGATAAATCAAATATATAACTATTACTATAATGCACTACAATTTTAAATTACCATGCCAAGAGAAGGAAAAGTAACATTGTGAGGTGAAAAATATAACTGAGAGCAGAGTATAATTAACCATTTTGATGTTCCTGTTAATTATGTCTAAAAGAATGTCCATGTCCAGTGCATTCTTTCTAATAATTGACACAAAACTAACAAATATGCAGCCATTTCATGTAATTCAAAGAGGAACAACCATATACCTGAGTTTTTTTTTCAAATGATTGACCACCCTCTCCCCAAATCCACTGAACATAAAATTCTCATGCGCTCATTTACTTCATGTTCTGCCTTGCTCCCATTCGGATCATTCTCTTTCTCCCAGTTGGAGACTCTAATTCAAGTAAAATCAAACATTCAAACAACTCATCTCTCACTTGATTGATTGGTACCAAATGAAGGCCATTAATACTTATTTGTAATTTAATTAACAAAAAAAATTAAACACACTTGAACAAATTTAACAAATCGGTGAGCAGTAGTATGTAATTAATTAGTATTCTTGACAAATATATACTTGCAGCTTATCCAAGATATAATTTAATGTCGAATAGAAATCAATATTCATATGAACTAATTTGAACAATAAAAATAACGAACTAAATCATTTACCCAAGATATAAATTAACACCACCAATTCGCCTTAATTAAAAACTTAAATTGGTAAAATATACAACCCAAAGGCAAAGTATTCCCTGCAGTTAATTCAAACGACATTGACAAAAAATTCCCAAAAAAATCAATATTCTTACAGCCACTTTTATCATATTTTATAAACACACAACTTTTCAAACAAAAAAAGGGGTTAAGAAAAATACCCACTAATCTCACGAATATGCTCCAGAATGATTTCTCCAAGCACCCTAGTAGCAGCAAATGGCTCCACACCGTGTTCTTCATGGCTCGAAGTAGCAACCCTCAAACCCTTTTCAATTCAACATAAATTACAGCAACATAAATCTACAAAAAAAGCTGTATAAGGCAATTAATAAAAATATTAAAAGAAAAAAAAACAAAGAATCACCAAATCCAATTTTCAATCACTTAAAATTATACAATTGCAGTTCCTAAAACAAAAAATAATTTGCAAAAAGAAAATTAGAAAATTCCAACTTGATAACAGTCTACCTTAAGAAACCCCATTACCGAGTAACAGCAACAACAACATTGAGACATAATTTGGTGAATATATATGGTGGACAAATTTAACAACTCTAGTACTGTTAACAAAGCTTCAACCAATACAACAGAAATCAAATCAATATATACCTGCATATCCCTAGTCCGAATTGTACCATCATGCCCTGCAATGTCTTGGTGAGTGATTCTTGCCTAAAATCCAAACAAAACAAAATGTGTAATTTTAGTTTCCAACACATTTAACCTTCACATCACACAAAAAATCATAACTCTCATCAATAGAAAATCAAAAGGAAAACTTAAAATTATATACCTGAAGCACAAATGATCTGGTGAATCCTTGAATAGTCGTCCCTCTGCTAACCAAAAAGAAGCCACTGATGCGGATAAAAAAACGACAGGGTGGAAGGTTCCGAGGTAAGATTTGGCAAGTTGCGCAGAGATGGAGATGGAAAAGGAGAAGACAGCACGTCCCAAATTGAAAAAAAAATGTGAGAGCGAGATAGAGCGAGAGACGAACCTGATTCGCTTGCGGAGGCTAGGGTTCCGGCTTGGGAGAGAGCTCGAGAAATCTGTGGAAGCAAATGGAAGAGTTCTGCTTTTCCACCCTTCTTCCTTTCCCAGATGAGATGAGAGAGAGGGGCGACAGACGGGATGGGAACCCAAACATTTTTTTAAGGGAAATTTTATTTAAACTCACATAATCTGTTTTTACACATAATTTACTTTATACACCCATATTATTTTTAATTAAACTATCAATATCTCTTTAAACCTAAATTTACTACCTAAATTATACTCACAAACCCAATCAATATGTAAAATTATCTTTACACTCATTCAAAAAAATAAAATAAAACAAAGCATACGTTCTCTCCTCTGAAGCTTTTTCCGTCCTCAGCATATCCATCATATTTTTTTTCAATCTTTCGTCGCTTTGCAAGAACACACCACTCTTAGCATCAAACACAAATTTATCAGAATTTAAAATTGTTGAACTGTCCATGTGGACAATAACAAGCAGCAACAATCTTTTTTTTTTTTTTTGAACAGTCGATCTTATCTACACTAAGGGGAAGGGGTGGGCTTAACCTTACAATGGGATAGCAATAATGTGGTTCAAATTTGTCTTTGGAGAGAATCAAACCTAAGACTTCTCATTTACAAGTGAATAGAAATATCACTAGACCGTAGTACTAAGTGGCAAGCAAAAACAATCTTGGGGACTAGGTTTTGAATCTTTTGAAGCCAAAACTGAATTCGGACTAGTTAGATAAAAGAAACAGCATACCATTATCAATCCAATTTATACGAACCCAGAATGGCGGATTAATCATGCCAAAATTTCGAACAAAAGCAAGGCAAGTTTCGGAAGCGAGAAGAATAACAGACAAACTGAAATGGTTTAAATGAATGAAGTTCTAATCCCCCATTGCTACTACGAAATAAAGCTAGGATTTTAAAGTTCGGAGATTAAAGAGCAACACAACTGACCAAATCACAGTATATAAAAGGTTCAGAAAATGAATCTATCACAATCCCACTCTGAACATAATCCCCAATTAGGATTCTTTTACCTAGAATAGTTTACAGCTATTTGTATAAATCATTGTATTCGATGTACAAAGATATATCAATAAAATCACCAATTCTACAATTTTACAGACATAACCAAAAAATATTAGTACAACTCCAACGAAAGCATATAAACTTTGCCTATCAAGCTGTACCAAGAGAGACACGAACGTGCACTCGAAGAAAAAAGAAATATTTTACCGATGATCATCTAGTCTTCCACTTTTACTTTGTCTAGATTCTAGTGAGTTTATACCTTCAAATCTTACAAACAGAGTTAATGTAGAATTAATTGAAAAACAAAACTTGCACAACCAAAAATAGCTTATTTTATCTGAGAGCATTCTAGGATTTTAGGCAAAATAGAACATGAGAGAAAGATTGTGTGATAGTAATATAAGGTGTGGGTTTATTGATAAATTTTAGTTTTATAGTTAATTTTAACTTGTACCTTATGGTAATTTTGTAATAAGGTAAAAAAGAAACTTCACATTTAAAATTTAAGTTGGGTGTAAAAAGAAGTTAGGTGGGTTCAAATAAAATTTCCTTTTTTTTAATCTTATTTTTTTGTCCAACAATCCATTACTTTATCCCTTTAACTGTACAAAGCAGGTAATACAAACCGAATCCAATGCTGATGATAGACGCGAGGCTGGGATGGATAAAACGGACTATTTCCTATAGCAAAGTGTAAACACTAAACAGTACAGGAACAAAGTAGAAACCAAGGCATTTCCATCCTTTCACTGTTGGTGAATAGTGCACCCTCTCACATGATGAGCAGCGTTAATCTGCTGAGCTTTAGTAGATATAAATATAATGATATATAGATCTGTTAAAACTCTGAAGTGGAGAATATCCTTAAACATACTAGAAATAGTATTATAAGATAATTCTAAACATACTAGAATTTTCGAAATAGTTTTATAAGATAGTTATGATATGCGTATGTAAGATTTTGTATGTTTTGTACCATATGTTGGGGTGACGCACCATAATACTGAAGAATGCAAAGTCTTTCATCGAAAACCTAATGAATTAAATATATAGTTGAAATAGTTTTATTATTAATTGCAGCAAGGTATTTTATATAAAAGCTCTACACCCATTAATATATGCATGTGGTTAGGTTGGGAATAAAAAAAAATATTGTTCTGGGTCACTGGACTGACTCGGAAACTTTGACATGGCAACAGAGTGGGTGATGTGATATAAAATAGCACACAAATTTAAACCTTTTTTATGTAGTTGTAATATGAATAAGTAGGGATCGTTATAGGCAAGGGATTAGAAGGGATGCTAATCTCTCAATTTTAAACTCTAAAACATTAACCTAGACTCAAAAACAGAAAACTAAACTCTAATGACATAAAACAAACTAGAATGACTCAAAACAGTACAAAACAAGCAAATTGACTCAAAACAAAAACTAAGGGTGATTTTGGACGAATTCTAACTTACTTTGACTCAAAACACTAAAAGAAACAGATTAAAACAGGTCCTAGCTAAGTAAACATGAAATATAAAAAAAGAGTTGGTTTTGACGAATTTAAAACTTAAACAAACAAGTTACAGAAACAAAGTAAATTAATACGAATTTGGGTGAATTGATGGGTGATAGGCTAGCTAGAGGGTCCTTCTCCACACATGACACATATGCATACAAATCGATTTCCAAGTATTATTCCAATAAACCATGAATGACAATGCCCCAAATTAATTGTGAACTGCACAAATTAACTCTCAAATTTTCTTAATGTCATTGAATTGAACTCAGCGACGCAATCAAATTATTCTTATCAAGTTCCCTATATGAACAACATGATAGAGATACATATCAAAGATCATTAAGTTCTATGAAAATTATAAGTATTGACAAGGCATTCGTAACTATGAAAAGCATGATACTTCTGCCATGGATTTACTTAACACAATCATGACTAGTGACTTCCACTACTTATAAATATAAGTTCATAACGATTAGGTGAAATTCCCTTATATTTTAGCATCAAATTCATGCATGCAAACTAAGTATGCACCCTCAATCAACATACAAGAATAAGTTATCAAACAGACAGTTAAGTAAATTGCATTCATGTTTTGCGAAACAATAATTGGAGAAATCAATTTATATCACATATATGCTCATGGCTTTGAATTCTCCTCTAGCCAAAATGAGTTTAGCTCCTCATGTTCGCACTTAAACAAAAATAACTTAAATTAAACATTGAAAACAAAAGATAGAATACACCTAAGAACGTTCCAACAATCCAAGCTTGAATGGCAGGGCACGGCTCCAAGGGTCTCCTCTCCTTTCTCCTTGCAAGGCTGTGGCACTAGAGAGATTTCTGTGCATGATGAATGTGTGGTGCGAATTTTGTTGAGGTATGGATTAGTGGTCTCCCTTTTTGGTGCGGCAAAAACATAAAAATAAAGGAAGAAGGGCACAACATTAATTAATTTTTTTGGGGGAAAGATTTACATTCCAAATCCTCAAGGAAAAAGGCTAATTAAAATCAAAATCCAAGAGGGAAAATGAAAGAAAGGTGCGGCAGGATCTTGGATGGAAAGGGAAAAAAAGTGCACAACAAGGCATGGTTCTTCTAGAAGGAATAGGTGCGGCACCCTTGTAGAATTAGGATTAAGCCTTCTAGAATCATATATTTAGGTGTCCTAATATAATTAGGGATCCCCCTAGCAGCTGAAACTTAAGTAGTGTAGGATTAGGATTGGCTAAGACAAAATAAGGTAGTTTGGCTCATGTTCCTTCTTTCTTTGTTGAATTCCATATCTTCTTTGTCTCGAATTAATTCATCCATCTCTTTAGCATATTCTTAGCCCTTCTTGAACTTCAAACTCGTCAATTCACCTTGCTCCATGCATGTGCTATCCATTCCAAGCCCAAAACTGCTCTAAAATGCTCCAAATTGCATTTTCTTGCCACTTTAGCCAATTGAACCTACAAACACACGAAAATAGCTTAAATCACTATCACTATAATAAATAAAAACTAACTCACTAAATACAAGGAAATAGGCTAACAAAGTCGCATAAATATGCTCCTATCAGTGGGCGAACCCTCGTGACACGTCCCGATCCCCGTGTTCAAAGGACAACGGGATGGCTACGTGCTGGGCGACACCCGAGAGTGACGCAAGCCATTTAATAAAGGGAACTTTAATGAAAAGCTCTCAGTATTGTTCACTTTAACGAAAAATCACATTTTTACACTAAAAAATCAATCATGGTACTTCACTTTACCCTTTATTTTGTCCTTATCATTAAAACTTAAAGTTTTCAAGCCCTTTTCATTAGTTTTCCTTTTAATGAATGCATATACCGAGAATATGTGAAACATGCATAAAAATTTAGCGTGTAACTACGCAATGTAATATTCAAATACAAACTTTACAAAATAATATAATAATATTCAACTGCCAACAAAATAATAGTGAAAATGCATGACATGTTCAGAGCATACTACTAATTCAGAATACAAGCGGAAAGAAAAATAGAAGGTGTTATTACAAGAGATGTCCAACGTAGAGAAAATGACACAAGTTCACTAATATGGGAATGCCTCACAACTCGGATTGTATGCCTCGTTCCTAGGTCCTGAGGGGGCGCAAAACAAAACATGAGTGGACCAAGTTATATATAATAATACTAAAACAGTTATTCTTCAACGTACTAACACCCAATTTAGAAAAACTCATAATATAATAAGTAATAGGTTTTTCGAAAACCCTAGCATGCCATAAAACCTTTCATAAAACAGATATCATATATATAATATGCCTTGTAATGGTATCATAATCGACTGAAGTCATTACATCACCAGACCGAAACCATATATAAATATCTTCCGACCAAAGCCACTACATTACTCGACCGAAGCCATATATAAATATCATTCACCTATAGGCACATAATATGAATAACCACTAAGTAAGCACATAAAATCATGAACATAATATTTCCAAAATATATCTCATCGGAGCTCAATAGCTCGAACATCATATCATAAATATCTCGGTAAACAGTTATTCGATAAAGCATGAAATATCATAAAGTGTAAATCCGATTTACTCATAAATGTTTTATAAAACGTAATCATAAAATCATGCTTTCCATGTATGCATTTCTAATAATAAAATCATGCATTTTAGAAGAGGTTCACTCACAGATACTCCGTCATCGAAGAGCTATGCGAACTAGGGATAACGGAAACGCCACTAACAAACGCACCTAAGCACATAAAGGGACCAATTAATAAAACTCTACTGAGACGGTTGAATTTCAGAAAATGGACGTCGTAAATGGATTCAGGATGTCGAAAAACCTAAGGGGGAACCTTGGATGCCCACATGCGCCGCCACGCGTCGCGTTGGGTCCTCAGAAAGTTGGCTAGAAAAGTCGTCAATGCCATCGTGGTCGCTACCGTGGACTGCAGCGGAGCATAATACCTCCAATGGAGGCACGTGTACTCCACGTGCTGGCCAAGATAGGCGCCTACACCCTGACCTGAAACCTGGGATTCGATTAGGTCGGATATGGGTTCTAGGTTTATTGGTTAGGTCTAGGCTTGGTTTAATGAGCCTAAGGTTTGGGTTGGGCTGGCTGCATAGTTGGGCTGGATAGCAAGTTGGGTTTGGATTCGGTTTAAGGGTATCGGGTCGGGTTAACCAGATTTCAGGTCATGGGTCGGCCAGAAACTGGGCAGAAGTTTTAGAGCTTCGTTCGAGCTTATTTCTTCACCATTTTCAACGTACAAGCTATGGAAATGAAGCTTAGGATGAGAGAAAGAAGTTTGTACCAAATTCGAGATGTGTCGCGGTCAGAAAATCTCCTGGAATGCACGATTTCTCGCCGAAATCTGGGGAAAGCTCACTCTAAGCTATTTATGCGTTTAACAAGTGTATACAACTTAAAACAAGTTTCAATCTAACCTTAAAACACCCCAAAGGTTTCTAGGAACGTTGGAAAAACCACAAAACACGTCAGAGTTTGTCGGGAGAGGTGATGAATAGTGACCCGTAGTGCTTGCCTGAGGCTTTGAGGTCACCACGTCCTGTTGGTGAGGATTATGGTGGTTATTGTTGAGCTCAGGTAGGGGAGTTAGAGTTTGTATAATATAAAGAGCTCGGGGAGAGTTAAAGGGAATGAGATAAAGTGAGGGGGAGAGAGATATAAGAAAATCTGAAAAAGATGGGGGGAATCCGGATAGGGACAAGGATAAGGGGACAATAATCCCCATGTGGGTCCCACGGTTCACAATCTAAGAACATTAAAAACGAAACACGAAATATCTGAAAAATGTTCAACGTTTCGTAACATAAAATCTTCGTTATAACTCCAAACTCAAATCTATTTATGCCTACACGTTCGTGGCAATAAGTACAATAAGAATAAACTAAGAAAATTAGTAATACGCATTTCAACGAGACGGTCAATGATGTCAAGTCAAGGGTAATTTAGTAATTTCATAAGTTCAATAATTCAAAATATGATAAATCAGGGACGGGGTTTCACACCTCGACCTATTGAACCTAAATTGGAATCACGAATTAAAAGCCCTGGAGTCACAAGTTTGGACAACAAATTGAAAAACCTGAATCAAATTCACGAAACCAAATCAAATCAAATCAAATAGGGTTACTAATATGGAATTGACTACAAATGTGGTACACAAAAGAGTGGTCTCAAAAGTGATGACATGTTGAAGAATGTAAAGTCCCACGTTGGAAACTTAATTGAAATGAATACATCTTATGATGAATGGTTTCACTATTAATTACATCATGACCATTAGTATAAAACTCCATACCCGGTAGTTGGTGCTGATTGTTAATCAATGACAATATCGATAACCGCTCGAACAAGTATGTTTTGTACTAAAAGTTTAATCGGTTTGGTTGAACCAAACCATGAATGAGAAGTTATGAACTAAATCTTGGACTTGTTTTGCTTGCTTAATTTGATTTTGCCAGTGAAATTCAAAGCTTGAAAGAAAATAATTGGACCAAACTAAACCAAAGGTTTAGTTGGGATTGTTGTGTTTCTTTAAAAAAAATTGCTTATATTGTGCCTTAGGAATAATTAGCTGTAAATTAAATTAGTTGAGCATTTGATAAATTGTATTTTTAAAAATAATGTGAGTATAAAAACTAGTATAAATAAATTCTAAAATAAGTTATATAATTGTATACATTGGCAAAACTAGACATGTTAGTAGGGGTGGTGGTGACGATAGTGGTGGTTGCAGTAGTGGTTACATTTGTGGTGGTGGTTGAGGCATCGTTGGCGGTGACAGTGGCAACGTTGGTGGTAGTGATGTCGATAATGGTGTAAGGTTGGTGGTTGCAATTATAGGTGGTAGAGACGAGGAATGTGACGACGGTGGTGGGGGGTGACAATTGTTATGGCATAAGCAATGGTAGGGGTATGGTGGATGCCAATAGTGGGGTGTGGTGATTGGGGTGCATAAGTGACAATGGTGGTAGAAGGTGGCGACAATGACGGTTGTGGCTGTGGTAGTGGTTATGGTTGTAGTGGTAGCGTTTATGGTTGTGGCAGTGAAGGCAGTGATGATTTTGGTGAGAGTGGTGGTGACGATAATTATGGCATGGTGGCGGCAACGATGGTGGAGGTTGTTGTGGTTACAGTGGTCGCAGTCGTGGTTGTGGTGGTGACGATTGTGAGGCGGTGATGGTGCCAACGATGGTCTGTAAGGCTAGTAGTTATAGTGGTAGGTAGTGGCAGTTACTTTGCTCTCAAATGGAAAAAATGTGTATAGAATGATAAATAATGTCATTTTTAAAAGCTAGTGAGGGTATTAAATAAATTGGATACATTCATTATAGGCTCAACTCCTTTTTTTTAAAGCAAGTTTGAAAAGCAACCTACATACTACTTTTAAAAGTTGATGTCTGGACTCTAGAGGCCATTGCTTTTAAAATAAGCAATATTTAGTTTTACTAAACAATTTTTATTAATTAACTTTAAAGGGAAGTAGTTTTAGTGAGAAAAAGTAATACCAAATAGAGTTTTAGTCACTTTTCGTCGTAGATTTGTCCCTAACCCATTTAAGAGATGAACTGGTTAGGTTATATAACATGAAACCGCCCAAATTTTTTTGTACTAGGTCAAGCCTGGGATTTTCAGAACTTAAACATGCCAAGCCTTTGTTTCCAAAGAACAAAAACACAAGTTAGGCCTTCATAAGGGTTTGCTCTAAAATACGCCTAGGGGTAGGCACAAAAACTGCTGAACTAGAAAACCAAATTGAACCATGATAAAAAATAAAATAAAAAACCATAAAAAATTGCATTGACCAAAAAAGTCAAAACCAGGACAAAAATCGAACTGGACCGTCTCAAATCGGTTTCAGTTCCAATTTAGAAATACTAAGAACTAGAGAAACCAGACCAAACCACTTTTAATATAAATTATTATGTTTTATGTAAAGAAGCCATTTTTCCAAGAAGGCTGCATGCATAAGCATATATCTTCAATTTCTAAAAAGCCCAACCACACCAACCTCTTCCCAGCCTGATGGTGAGGTGGACTTGCATGACACCTGTTGGTCCAAGTTCGAACGTTGGTGTGCTGCTAAAAACCCCAGCATCGTGGTTATAAATGGGTGTTTCCGATTTAACAAGATGATAAATCTATAGCAGTCACTTAACATCCAAAAGGAAGACCTTTAAATTTTTTAGGTGATCCTTATTATAGGGAAAGGATCCTTTCCGTTTCCACTTTGTGGGGATCCTAAAGATCCCCACATCCTAGTGTTTCATCGTACATCGTACGATTAGTTTTCGTCAAATATTATTTGCGTTTAATTTTAAATAAAAAATAATAATTTCTAACCACACGATACATGATGAATGACTAAAATGTGAGGATCCCTACAAAGTGGATCCGGATGGGATCCAATTCTCTTATTCTGAGCAAGTAACTCAGCATCATGGGTCTTGCAAGTCCACTGAGGTGCTAAAGCAATTTTTGGATGGGACATTTGTTACTTCCTCTCTCTAATCTCCGTCAACCACTAGTCACAAATCTTTTAATAACAAATTTAAATATAACTGTACAGAATGTCTCATGTGTGACAAATTTTTATTTCGTTTAATATGTCACTTGTCAGAAAAATTTGCACCAAAACTTCTCACTAAGTGGAGCCCAAACCAACATGAATAATGCACCATTACCAATATTTGGCATGTAATATCCAAAGATTTCCATGTGTAAAGAACTTAAACCTCGAAGATATGGTCCACCAAATTCACCTCGTCTCGTCCACAAATGGTGAGGCAGCGAAGCCGTGCCGGCCTAGGTAGTCATTTCTTTGTTATGGTATTTTTTACAAGGTTCAATCATATAGATCCCACGGACAATGTTTTCTGCTCGTCAGCTTTTTTTTTTTGGGTAAAATTATGCTCGTCAGCTTTGATTCCTCTGTCTATATTTAATCGCTAAATTTGGTCCCCAGGGGCTTCTTTTCAAGTTTCTAGTTTTGTGGAAGGTAGGGTTGCAGACGTGGAATACTCTCTGATCGGATATGTATGGACCTGCTGATCATCCTTCTTTCTAATCACCAACTAATGTATGGACCTGCTGATCATCCTTCTTTCTAATCACCAACTAATAACACAAAGAGAGATTATATTTACACATCTTAAATTATTTTTTTCACATCTTTTTAATTTTTTAATATTTTTTACACATCACTAACATTTGATAGAAAAATATTAAAAGATTAAAAAGATGCAAAAGTAGTAATTTGAGGTGTGAATATAATCTCTCTAACACAAAACTCTGCGAGTTAACTATGCAAAGTTAACTATGCGAACAAAATAACACAAAACTCTATTCATGTCAGAAAAATATATGGTTGCTTTTACTTTTAGTATGTTTCAAGATAATTTATGGATGTTAGACTTTCAGTCAAAGATTTAATGATATACAGATGTAACTGTTAAAAATTCTCGAGTAGAAAATCTCCTAAACATACTAGAATTTTTTTAACTATTAGTATAAGATAATAATGAACATACTAGAATTTTCGACCTAGGATTATAAGATAATTACGGTATGTGTATGTAAGACTTTGCATGTTTTTGTACCATAGGTCGAGGTGATCCACTTAGTTTCATTACTAATTATATCAAGATATTTTGTACAAAAACTTTACACCCATTATTATGTGCATGTAGTTTAGTTGGGAATAAAAAAACAATGTCATTATGGGTCACTGAACTGACTCTGAAACTTTAACATGGTATCAGAGTGGGCTAACTCTCAACCGATTAAATCTAAATTGGGATTACGAATTGAAAACCTCGGGGTCACAAGTTTGGACCACAAATTGAAAACTTGAATCAAATTCACTAGAACAAAATCAAATCAAATAGTATTACCAATGTGGAATTAGCTACACATGAGGTACACTAAAGAGTGATCTCAAAAGAGATGACACCTGGAAGAATAAAAAAAAGATGACATCTTGAAGAATCTACAGTCTAACATTAGGACCCTAATCGAAATGAATAACGGCTTATGAAGAATGGTCTCACTATTAACTGCATCAAGACCATTAGTATAAAATTCCATACTCAATAGTTGGTGCTAGTAGTTAATCAGTGATGATATCGATAATCACTTGCAAGTATGTTTTGTACCAGAAGTTTGATCGGTTTGATACAACCAAATTACGAATTAGAAGTTATGAACTGAATCTTGGAACAGTTTTGCTAGCTCAATTTGATTTTGCCACTGAATTCAAAACTTGAAAGAAAATAATAGACCAACGGGTCTGGTTTAGGGTCACTGGGATTGCTTTAAAAATAAATAAAAAATAAACTGCTTCTACTGTACTTTAAGAATAATCAACTATAAATTAAAGCAATTGAGTTTTTGATAAACTGTATTTTTAAAATTTTGTGAGTATAAAAAACAATGTAAAAGCATTTTGTAAATTTTAATAAGTGATATAATGTATAGAATGACAAAAATAGACATGGTAGTGGGGGTAGTGGTGATGGTAGCGGTCGTTGCCGGTGGTGGTGGTGGTGATGTCAGTAGTGGGGTAAGGTTGGTGGATGCAGTTATAGGTGGTAGAGACGACGAACGTGACGGTGGCGATGGGGCGGCGGTTGTGATGGCAATGACAATGGTGGGTGCCAATAGTGTGGTTTGGTGGTTGGAGTGCGTAAGGGACAATGGTGGTAGGGTCCTGACAGTGGTGGTTATGGTTATGGTTATGGTTGCAATAGTGGCGTTTTTTGTTGTGGTGGCTGCGGCGGCAATGACGGTTGTGACAATTATGGCGCAATGGCGGCAACTATGGTGGCGACAATTGTGATGGTGAAGGTTGTTATGGTGACAATGATCTCAGTCGTGGTTTTGGTGGTGGTGGTGGTGGTGGTCAGTGGAGTACTTAGGAAATATTATTTGGAGGGTCAGTAAGAATAGCGCTCGCTTATGACAACCCGTCCCTACTTATTAATTTTAAAAGCGTAAATTGACGAAAATGCCCTAGAGGTGAGATTATTGACTTTCGTTTATCGTTAGTTTGTGACGTGTATGAGTTATTAATTTACCGTACTCTTGAAATACTCAACGTTACAAACATGTAGGCGCAAGAGAAATCGAAGTTAGAGTTATGATGAAGATTTTACAGAGCTACAAATCCAAGAAATACTTTTGTGAAAAAGTACTATTTTATATTTTATATATTTTTTGAAATTATTATATTAGTATTTTAATACTTTATGTTTGAATTTTTTAAATATTTATTAATTTATATTTGGCCTATGGGACCCATACTCACATCAAGTCACCACTCCTTCTCTTCCGCGTGGCTTCTCCTCCTAATTATCTCAGACACTCTTTTCTCCCTAAGTTCTCTCCATCTGCAAATATTGGTGACGGGACCATCATCGGCACATTCCTACTTCGGCAAACATCACGACCACCCAAACCGAAAACATCACCTCGCCTCTGGGTCGTGGAAACAATATCTAGGCCACGGATTACAATGCGAACCCATATCGTGACCTCCATATTTTCTGACAAGAACCTCGCGGATTTCAGTGTGGGTGAGTCTAAAAAATAACCCAAAATGTAGTGGATCGTGTTTTTGGTTTATATTTCTAGCTTTTCTAAGATTTTAGTGAGGGTTTTGCCACAAAAACAACACTAGGGGAGATTCGGCAAACTTATGAGTGTTGCAGCCTTTTTTCGGGGAAATTCAGCCACAGTGGAGGAAACCAAGGTTATAATTCGAATCCTTGTTCTTTGATCTTCATTTTGGTATATTACATGGATAGATTTAGTGAATTTTTCATTTAGTCGGAACCGGAATTTATTCCGGCCATCTCACTCCCAAATTCCGATAGTTGCAGTGGCAATTGGCCAGAGAAGGAAAAAAAAAAAGGGTCTTAAGCTCAAACCCGGTCCAAAACCTAATCCAAGTCCTTGACCCAAACCTGGCCCAAACCTTTGGGCCATATTATAGCCGGCCCAGTTCTGAAATGGCTTAGAATATTTTGAGAATATTCTCTGGAATATTCCTAGAATATTCTTTGTGTTGACATTTTTAGAATTTTCTCGAAAACCCTCTTAGGCTAATTTCGATGTCCCGAGTCTGTTTTTAATATCCATTTAGTGAAATTCCAAAGTTTTAACATAGTTAATCACTGGGGCGTCTCGGTTCACTTTTTAGGGTTAACCGTTGACTTTTTACAAAATTTTCCGGGAACTCTCCCTAGCGTATTTCGACGCCCTAATTCTAAATCCGCACTCCGTTTTCTCAAATTTAATTGTCTTAGTGGAATTTTACTAATGGGTCCCAATATTATGCTTAGGTAAGATTACTAATGGAGATTCCGGCTATCCTAGTTCGAATGGCTGCGACCTCACAAGTAACTATGAGTGGGTATTTTCTTTTATATATATATATATATATATATATATATATATATATATATAGTGTGTGTGTGTGTGTGTTTGTTAGTTTCTATTTATATATTTGATAAAGAATTTCTATGTTACACATAGATTAGGGTAACATATATAAAACTATCGTATTGACGGAATTCATGCAATTATACTACGTCCTATGAGGCACAAAAGTATGCATATTAGTATGGATGCTTTAATAGTATTTAAGGTTATGAATTACTGAATTATTGAATTATTGAATTATCGACTTACCATTACATGACTATATTTATGTTATCTCCTCAACGTTTGCTGCACCGGTGTTAGCTCTCGCATAGGCCAGGACCAGTCTTTCACGTGTATGTGTACATCGCACCGTACGCTCACTTTGGATCTGTTGTAGGTGCCAGTCCTGTCCTAGATTTCTATAGGCAATTAGGACTCGTATGTGCTGCGCTTAATGCCAATCTTCACGTGATTGTAGTATTAGAGCATATATCATTATTACACTCAATCATGTTCATGTCAAAATGCATATGCATGAACTCGTGTAACATCCCACATCATCCAGGGGAGTGGATCATGTAAGCCTTATATGTATATTCTCATCTCTACCTAACATGAGGCCTTTTGGGAGCTCATTGGCTTCGGGTTCCATCGGAACTCCGAAGTTAAGCGAGTAGCGCGTGAGAGCAATCCCATGATGAGTGATCCACTAGGAAGTTCTAGTGTGAGTTCCCAGAAACAAAACCGTGAGAGCGTGGTTGAGGCCCAAAGCGGACAATATCGTGCTACGGTAGTGGAGCGGGCCCGGGATGTGGTGGACCCCAGGCCGGGATGTGACAACTCGTGTGTCAGTATGTGTCGATGAGCACTCGATATGATATGTTTGCTTATGCGAGATTATGTGATTACGGACGTTATGTATTTATTTACGAATTTTGTGACGTATTGTATTCTTGAGATATTGCAGGCTACGGTAAGTATTTTCATACTATACGTAGTATGTATATTTTGGAAATTATACTTATTTTACGACGAGGGTTATAATGTTTTCAAAAAGGTTTTTATAAAACTTTATTTTTAGGTCCACTCACCTTTGTTTTTCACCCTTCTAAGTTTTAGTGACAATGTTCGTGTCAACGAGGATTATTGGCAAACGCTAATATCGGAGACTACTCCCAATGGTATAAGTCTTATCCTAATTTTACTATACTTTACTTATGCTCTGACATCACGTGTGAAATGGGTTCATTCCCGCTTATAAGCACACTGTTATATTTAGGCACTTTTAGGTTTAAATTTATTCACATTTTCCACTTCACTACACTTTATGGCTTCGTCATCTTCCTAGTGTTGGCCAACACAGCTTGATTCAGAGTCCAAGTGGACATTCCAGGTTGGGGTGTGTCAGTTTGGTATCAAAGCATAAGTTTGGACAGTATTGCGTTCATCACACGCGTGATGTAAGCATTATTGGTACTTGAGCTAATTTCCAAATCTTGCCACCTCGTGGAGTACAAAAAAAGTGTTAACTTTTTTCTAAGTTTTGACTTAGATGACTTATCAACATTCTAGGACATCGTTTTGCTGGATGCCTCTATACTTAAACTAAGAACCTCCCTGCCAATGAAAAATCCCGAATTGAGACAAATGATGGCCCTGAAGCAGGGCTAATGTATTGACAATTGTGTGCCACCAGAGATTTACCAATCAATCCACTACCATCTAGTCATTTCTACCAACCTTTTCGAGACAGGAAACTAGAAGTAGTTTTGATTCCTTGGCAGTACCCACTAGAATATCACCTATTAGAACTCTTATGAAGTTTACTTCATCAAGATTCTAGAAATGTCTTGAGCGACAACCTGGTGCTAAAATGGTAGCACTAGACGGAGGAACATCTGGGGGACAACCATTTTTGGTCCCCGATAGCACTAATCTTTTCAAACACACTGGTGTTCATTCTGGATCTTCAAGAGGAAGATCGATTTCTGTTTAAGTCCATTGAAAGTAGGCTATTAGCAAATTTCTTTTTCTGGCCTTAGGACATTCCAACCAATACTAGTTTCTAGAATTTCTTTTGGTGTTGTACTCATCATTTCGACGAGCATAGGCACAGATGTACGAGTTGTTATACCTACGGTCAGTAGAAATTCTCGAAGTAGTAAGTATTTTCCCTAGAATTAATCGAACCACCTCACAGGACCAGTTCCTTACCAATAATTTGAAACCATCCACCCGAGCGGGCTCTAACTTATAATCAGCCTACGGTGGCACTAATAATTCACGATGTTGTCCAATATCTAGGAACTGTTAACCAGTATTCAGACGGTATGATTTCTGATATCGGACAAATGCTAGTATATGGGAGTGATATCATTATGCCGGAACGTCGGTTCACTATTTCAGGGTAACGAATAATATCAAAAGTATCATATATGCGTTAATTAATGGTGCCACTGATAGATTGATTAACAGTGACTACTTGAGTCAAAGAAACTAAATCTTGGAAACTTATGAGTAAACTTTGTTGGAGAACAATAAACTTCTTGTTGTTTTAACCATATTTTTCGCCTAGGTAACCAAAACTGCTTCAACCAGCCATCTTTCCGATCACCTCCACAAGTAAATATTAGTTTGAAGCACGAATTAGTTCCCGCTATAAGAGCGAATTGAGTATAAAGGAAGTTGTGAAGACTTATACATTTGGCGTAGTGAAAGGAAGTAGTATGATACGTTTCGAGGATATATACATTTGGCGTCATTTCTCAAAATTTTACCTAGGATATCACCAAGTGGTGAAGTGAAGTACACCATCGATCCACTTTCTTGTACTACACCAATTTTTCTTGCGTCTTTTCAAACAAGTCTTACATCATTGAGAGAACTTAGTTACTAAAGCTTGCCGATTAGGAATTCACCCAACCAAACATTTCACCTTAGGGAACCTCAAACCCAACATCAAAGGCGAAAGACCGAACTTTAGGTTTGTACCTAAACTTTAGCAACTTGATCGAGTGACGACGAAAAAAAAAACCGTTAGCCCCTACTTCGAGTTGATGGTCTCTTCAACCAACTTTTAGAGCCAGAGTTTTCTTTCATAACCTCACGAATTTGTAGTAGCCTTGTCGACGACGTTCTCACCTATCTCAATAACAAGATTAAATTCTCTAATCACTGGCAGTCAGCTTTATACCAAATTCTTCTAATGTTACCCTTGTTTAGATTGGTACTTTTCCTGGGGGATGTGATCTTAGTGGGCGATATCCTTTTCTTTTTCCCAAAAGGTTGTAGAGAAAGAAAGTTGAAATTCTCACAAGTATTGTGAAATGGGAGATATCTTGGCCTTATCAATTTTATCGGTAGTCCGCTAGCGACTTTTCAGCTGTAGTGTTTTTCTATCCAAGTCGGCCAAGGAAAATCAATTTAGTTGAGACATGGAATATGATAAAAGTTGTGACAACTGAGGTGACGTTTATTTCAACCATTGTTTGTGCACTTCTCGATCAACACTGATTATTTTGAAATCTACTATGATGTTCCACTAAATGCTTTGGCTATGTACCTATGTACCGTGATGGTGTATCACTTATGTTTTCCAACGAATAGGATCGTATGAAATAAACCACCTTACTCATGAACTAGAGTCAACAATTATCATCTTTATTTGAAAACAGATGACACTTCTATGTGGGGAAGCGTGTCCAAAATCTTTAGCAACCTTAGAATTCTCAAATACATTTTCGTTTGTAGTGAGCTAAATTTCTGACAACGAGGATGGAAGAACCAGATCAACGTCTACGCTTGCACTGTCGTGTATTACCCAATTATGCAAATGTAATTACTATTACAGCAGCAAATACATATTTACCCTTGAACATCTTTAGCTTATCCTATCCCATTCTAGTTAGGATTCACAAGTATCGATTTGACGTCACTTACAAATGAGCAAGAATCGTTCGAGTGGTTATAATCACTTCCTGGATCTGTTTGGAGTTGAGAAGTATCACCATAAGCCCTCAGTATGAGGTATCTTGTACATGTGGAGATTATGGTGATGTTCCGATGATTATCGATTGACTTGACAAGTCAGCTCACTCTTCGTTGGTCCAGAGTGACCACACTTTAGACCATTTGGTAAAATTACCCATTCTTAAATTCATAATATTTTCTGGCATTTCAGTCAACATCTACTCTGATTGTGATTCTATATTCACCTCTTGGTGCTGGAAGGCATTCCAGTCAACCTTGAGTACATGTCTACCTTACTTGACTTCGTATTGCTTCTGAAGCAAACAAATCTTTTAGGAAAATTGCTCGAACATCTAATTTTTAGTTGTGACCATTAATTCTTCAATCACCTAACAAATACTCTGCTGAACAAATCTTTATCGTTGGTGATTCAATATTCTGGAAGCTACCGTTGTAGCGTTATCTTGTATTTTAGATTTGATAGACTTGTTTTGACCCTCAGATTCTTGAGTGTTCTTTTAGCCTTCTCGACATAGTTTTTCGCTAAATTCGAGAGAAATTCAATATGAATCTGCTCACTATAGTGTTGTGAACTACATTGTTCAGCTATATGGTGTGTGTGTGTGTGTGTGTGTGTGTGTGTCACTCTTGTATCTCACCGTGACACGTGTTTCACTTGCAAGCCTTGAAAAGTCTTTTTGAAGGCTAGGAGTACAAAGTTATTGTACGATACCACACTTCACCTTCGAACTAACGGCCAGTCAGAACGAATTATCTGAACTTTCGTGGACATGATGTGTTTATTCATTCTATAGTTTTAGCATGATTATAATAGACATTTATCTCTGTTAGAGTTGCATGTAACTACAATTACTATTTCGATTTTTGGTATGGCACCATTTGAGATTTGGCATAGAGATTCTACACATAATACATGATTAACAGAAGAATTTTGCGAACAGGTATATCAAAGGATAGAGATTACAATGTAGCAAATTTGTGTGCTATTTACGTTATTATCCAAGAGGGTAGAATGTGAGCTTGATTGGTGTTATTCAGTTGATTTATATGTATTTCCCAATGAGCGGCAAGATGGTAATATTGCACCCTCGGGAATTATTTGCTTGCTTATCGTGACAACAGTGAGTGGTTGGTATTGCGGGCTGCAGACCATAACATTGATAACTTATTTGTTGGATTCGTTAAGCAAGTAAACAAGTAGGTCATTTTACATTAGTATTTTTAGTTATTTATTTATTTGTTGTTTGGGCTTGACCCAAAGATACTACACACTTATTCTCAGAGTACGATACGCTACAAGTGCGTAGGTGAAATCTTTCTATGTTCGGTTTTGACTTCAGTACTATTATTTTAACTTTATTCTATTATATACATATTTTGACGATATGTTACTATATATCTATTTTTTGACTTTATGTTTTAAGAAAGGATTTTATATTTTAGTATTGTATTGAAGGAGAATGAAAGTTTGACTTTGGAGGCATAAAAGATGAATCATTGCAATCCGATCGCGACGGAATGACATTCTTTTTTATGCAACCACTCTAGCTTGATTTCTTCCTTATATATATAACTTTTTTTTCTTCCTATCTTTTGGAGTATATTATGTATAGCAAGAGATTTCAAATTTCGGGAACGAAATTATTTTTAAGGTGGGTAAATTGTGACATGTCCCTACTTTTACGATTTTATTAATTTTAAAAGTGTGAATTGATGAAAATGCCCTAGAGGCGAGATAATTGACTTTCGTTTACTGTTAGTTCGTGATGTGTATGAGCTATTACTTTACCGTACTCTCGAAGTACTCGACGTTACGACACGTAGGCGCAAACAAAATTGAAGTTGAAGTTACGATGAAGATTTTACAGAGCTACGAATCCGAGAAATAATTTTGTGAAAAAGTACTATTTTATATTTTATATATTTTTTTGAAATTATTATATTATTATTTTAATACTTTCTGTTTGAATATTTTAAATATTTATTAATTTATATGTGACTCGTGGGACCCACACTCACATCAAGTCACCACTCTCTTTCTTTCGTGTGGCTTCCCCTCCTAATTCTCTCAAACACTCTCTTCTCTCACTATATTCTCCCCAAGCTCTCTCCCTATGCAAATATTGGTGCTAGGACCATCACCGACACATTCCTACTCCGACGAACCCCACGACCACCCAAATCGAAAACATCACCTCGCCTCTGGGTTGTGAAAACAATATCTAGGCCTAGGATTACAATGTGAACCTAGATCGTGACCTCCATATTTTCCGATGAGAACCTCGCGGATTTCAGTGTGGGTGAGTCTCGAAAAATAACCCAAAACTTAGTCGTGTTTTTTGTTTATATTTCTAGCTTTTCTAAGGTTTTTAGTGGAGGTTTTGGCATAGAAACAGCATGGGGGAAAATTTGCCCATATTTTCCAACGAACTCGGGAGTGTTGCAGCCTTTTTCTGGTGAAATCCAGCCATGACCGAGGAAACCAAGGTTATAATTCGAATCCTTGGTCTTTGATCTTCATTTTGGTATAGTACATGGATAGGTTTAGTGAAGTTTTCAATTAGTCGGAACCGGAATTTATTTCGGCCATCTCATTCCCAAATTCTAGAGAAGGAAAAAAAAAAAATAGGGCCTTAAGCCCAAACTCGACCCAAAACCTAATCCAAGTCCTTGATCCAAGCCTAGCCCAAACCTTTGGGCCATTATTCCAGCCGGCCCAGTTTTGAAATGGCTCAAAATATTATGGGAATATTCCTAGAATATTCTTTGTGTTGACTTTTTCAGAATTTTCTCGAAACCCCTTATAGGCTAATTTCGATGTCCCGACTCCGTTTTTAACATCCATTTAATGAAATTCCAAAGTTTTAACATAATTGATAACCAGGGCGTCTCGGTTGACATTTTAGGGTTGACCGATGACTTTTTACAAAAATTTTCGGGGACTCTCCTTATCGTATTTTGACACCCTGATTCCAAATCCACACTCCGTTTTCTTAAATTTAATTGTCTTAGTGGAGTTTTACTAATGGGTCCCAATATTATGCTTAGGTGCGATTACTAACGAAGACTCCGACTATCCTAGTTCGAATGGATGCGACCTCGCAAGTAACTGTAAGTGAGTCTTTTCTTTTATGTAGCATATATATATATATATATATATATATATATATATATATATATATATTTGTTAGTTTCCATTTATATATTTGATGAAGAATTTTCTACGTTACACATGGATTAGGGTAACATATATAAAACTATTGTATTGACGAAATTCATGCAATTATACTACGTCCTACGGGGCACACATGTATGTGTATTAGTATGGATGCTTTAATAGTATTTACGATTATGAATAGTATTTCACGGACTAGGGTTATTGAATTATTGAATTATCGACTTACCATTGCATGACTATATTTATGTTATATGCTCATCATTTGTTGCACCAGTGTTAGTTTTCGCCCCGGCCAGGGCTAGTCTTTCACGTATATGTGCACATCACACCGTACACTCACTTTGGATCCATTGTAGGTGTCAGTCCTGTCCTAGATTGCTATAGGCAATTAGGATTCGTATGTGCTGCACTTAGCACCAATCTTCACGTGATTGTAGTACTAGAGCATATATCATTATTACATCCAGTCATGTTTAGGTCAGAATACCTCTGCATGAACTCGTGTGTCAGCATGTGTCAATAAGCACTTGATATGATATGTTTGCTTATGCGAGATTATGTGATTACGGACCTCATGTATTTATTTACGAATTTTGTGACGTAATGTATTCTTGAGATATTGCAGGCTATGGTAAGTATTTTCATACTATACGTAGTATGTATATTTTGGAAACTATACTTGTTTTACGGCGAGGGTTATAATTTTTTCAAAAAGGTTTTTATAAAACTTTATTTTTAGGCCCACTCACCCTTGTTTTTTGCCCCTCCAGGTTTTAGTGACAATGTTCGTGTCAACGAGGATTTCTGGCAAACACTGATATCGGAGACTACTCCCAATGGTATAAGTTTTATCATAATTTTACTATACTTTACTTATACTCTGACATCACGTGTGAAATGGGTTCATTCCGGCTTACAAGCGCACTGTTATATTTAGGCACTTTTAGGTTTAAATTCATTCACATTTTCCACTTCACTGCACTTTATGGCTTCGTCACCCTCCTGGTGTCGGCCAACATAGGTCGATTTGGAGTCCAGGTGGACATTCCAGATCGGGGTGTGTCAACGTTAGTGTGCAAAATTTTTTGAACAAAATAGCATGCAAATTGGCATTTTGTTGAGCCTTGGAAGGCCTGTTGATAAATGCCAATAACTTTCGAGTGAGCATGCCAACAAATGCTAACGTAGGCCGAATGAGCCTATCGACAGATGGCCATATCAGTGCATACAAAGGCATGAGGCTAGCAGCTACCTAACTGTCCATAGAGGCAATTTGTCGAGTAGTTAGACATCTTTCAAGGACATCTTAGATTTTCAAAGTCTAGCACCCAACTTTTCCACGAAAGACTTTAAAGCTTAAGAGGGTCGGCTGACCCACCTTACCCCAAGGTGGATCCGCCCTGGTAGTGGCGATGGTACGATTGTGGTGGCGGTGATGGTGCCAATGATGGTGGTGTAAGGTAATGGTTATAGTGGTATGTAGGGCAGTCACTTTGCTATGAAATTGAATAAAATGTGTGCAGAAGGATAAATAATGTTATTTTTCGAAACTAGTGAGGGTATTACATGAATTGAATATATTTATTAAAGGCTCAATTCCTTTTTTTTAATAAAAGAAATTTTTAAAAGCAATTTACAGAGTGCTTTCAAAAGCTGATGTCTAGATACTATTGCTTTTAAAATAAGTAAGACATTTTAGTTTTACCAAACACTTTTTATTACTTAGCCTTAAAGTGGAGTAGTTTTTTGTTAAAAAAAATAAAATAATACTAAACCGGGCCTTAATCGCTTTTCATGGTACAAATAAACTAAAATAAAAACATGCAAGGCCAGGCCTTCAATGAGGCCCATAAGAGATTACCAAACATCTAGGGTTTATTCTAACATACGCCGAATACAATAAAGCGCACACTAAAACACGCACATCTCGTAGGCTCGTCGTACCAGCCGTTGGTTCCGTTCCCCCCCACCACGGTGCGCACGAAAGCACACAAAACCCGCGCAAATCATGGACCTACGACAAGCCCATTCAATCGCTCGCCAATCTAACGGCTTGAGAACCGCCGTATGCGCTCGATAACCTCGTGCATCCACACAGCGCACGATAGCTTGTCTCCGCCTAAATGGTTATCGTTCTCCCTTGGATGCGCTCTATTCTCCCCTGCCTTGCCTCCCCGCCACTTTCTTCTTTTCACTATCGCTCTTTTAATTTTCAGTTAGTTATTGACCGTTACATTCATATTTCAGGTATTTACTTATATATTTTCCCCAATTTTATTAAATTAAATTATATTCGATTGATGAAGTAAAGCTATTTCGTATACGAATGCATCTCGAGGTCATAAATTTGATTGAATTTTTTGTAATTTGGTGGCTTTACTTTTCATGGGTAAAACGTGATTAAAATTTTCTGTTGGATTCAGGTGCATTGGAGATATGATTGGGTGTTGGTGAGGTGGAAGATGAGCAGCTTGTATGTGTGGGATGAAATTTTTTGAAGAGACCCGTTTGAGATTCTTGGGAGTTTGGAGAAATTTAATTGAGTAGGAGATCATAGCTCCAGGTAAGTTTATTTGGTAATCAACAATTTTGTTTTTTGATACAAGCGATAATCTGCACTAAATTCATCTAAACTAGGGGGATGAGAATTCGAACTTGTGTTTAGAGAGAGGAGCACACTGCGCTAGCCAACTTGGCTAAGCCCGTGTCTGAGTTTGGTAATCATCAAATTTGATTCAAATTGATGTACTGAATCAAGATCATGCTACTTTGGCTTTGGGTTCTTAATTTGATTTTGTTGAGCATAATTATTTGTTGCAAGTGTTATTGCTTTTTCTTATGGAGTTTCATTTGAACTCTCCGCTGCTGCATTTGCCATGGTGTATACATCTTGCAGATTGAACTCATGCAGATTACAGCCGTTTAACCGATAGAAAAAGCAGAAATTGAGTACTTTGTTGAGCTTGAGTTTCTTGCCTGCCTAGTCATAACATTGGTAAAGATGAATAATTAGGCGAAAATATCAGATACGAAGAAAGAAAAGTTGATCGAGTAATAGCAGACCTTTATGTGTTTGTGTATGGGTTTGTATGTCTTTAAGTTGGTTTATGGAAGCCATTGAAGTATCATCCTCTTTTGAAAATGCTTTTTATATGTTCGTCTCTACCAGAACTTTATCATTTTGCTATGATATCACCTACATCCTTAGGAGTAGAAGGGTTTAGGGTAGCATGACTTAGGTTTTGTGACCGCGCTATTTTTGGATTACATCTATTCATTCTGTTAAGCAATTGAAGTTTTTCTTGCAGGTTTATAACTGAAGTTTAATTCGTGGATTGGGTAAAGAAACGTCAGAAGGTACAAGTCTAGGGATGGAAGATTTATCCCAGGATGACATTGGCACAATAGAGGAAACTGCTGAAGACACGATTTTGTCACGACAGACTTCGGTGAATCTTGTTCCCTTTGTCGGACAAAGATTTGTTTCCCAAGAAGCTGCTTATGAATTTTATTGCAGTTTTGCAAAACAGTGTGGCTTTTCAATTAGGCGCCATCGTACACGAGGCAAGGATGGTGTTGGTCGGGGAGTGACAAGGAGGGATTTTACTTGTCATCGTGGTGGATATCCACAGATGAAGCCATCCGAAGATGGAAAGATGCAAAGAAATCGTAAATCATCACGATGTGGTTGTCAAGCATACATGCGGATTGTTAAGCGGGCAGACTTTGATGTCCCTGAATGGCGTGTTACAGGCTTTAGCAACATCCATAACCACGAATTATTGAAATCCAATGAAGTGCGTCTCCTTCCCGCCTACTGTTCCATGTCTACTGATGACAAGAGTCGGATTTGCATGTTTGCAAAAGCTGGGATGTCAGTGCGGCAAATGTTAAGATTGATGGAGATGGAGAAAGGTGTTAAACTAGGTTGCTTGCCATTTACTGAGATAGACGTGAGAAACCTACTACAGTCTTTTAGAAATGTTAATAGAGATAATGATGCAATTGATCTTATAGCAATGTGCAAAAAGATGAAAGATGAAAGCCCTAATTTCAAGTATGAATTTAAAATAGATGGTCACAACAGACTGGAACATATTGCATGGTCTTATTCTTCATCAGTTCAATTGTACGAGGAATTTGGAGACTCAGTGGTTTTTGACACAACTCATCGGTTGGACGCCTATGATATGCTATTAGGCATTTGGCTTGGAGTGGATAATCATGGAATGACTTGTTTCTTTGGGTGTGCGCTTCTGCGGGATGAAAATATGCAGTCCTTTTCCTGGGCATTGAAGGTAAGAATCTTATTGGCATATTCATTATGGAATGATCTTCATAATCTTTTTATTCTCTCCAGCACATATGAACATCGACAGTCTTTGGCTCACAAACTAATTTGTAACCGAGTTTGTACCCTTTTCTTACTGACTTTGTCTTGTTTATGGTTTCTATTTGTTCCTAATACCTGTTGCATTTAAACAGACATTTTTGGGCTTCATGAAAGGAAAGGCTCCACAGACAATGTTAACTGACCATAACATGTGGCTGAAAGAGGCTGTTGCTATTGAAATGCCTCGGTCGAAGCACGCCTTTTGCATATGGCACATCGTCGCAAAGTTCTCAGATTGGTTTTCTGTACTTCTTGGTCCTCGTTATGATGATTGGAAAGCGGAGTTTCACCAGCTGTTTAATCTGGACTTGGCGGAAGATTTTGAAGATAGATGGAGGGAAATGGTTAATGAATATGGACTGCAGGCAAATAAGCATGTAATCAGCTTATACGCACTGCGGAATTTTTGGGCTCTAGCATATTTGAGGAATTACTTTTTTGCAGGAATCATGAGTACAAGTCAGTCAGAGTCGATTAATGCTTTTATCCAACGCTTTTTGAGTGCACAGTCTCAACTAGACCGTTTTGTAGAGCAAGTCTGTAAACTTTTCTTATATGTTTTATTTTTCTGGCCTTTTGGTTCATACATTCAGTAGAAATTCTTACCATGCTAAACACTTTTACAGGCAGCTGATGTCGTTGATTATAATGATCGGGTTGGGGCAAAGCAAAAGATCGAAAGGAAACTGCAGAGAGTTTGCCTTAAGACAGGTTCACCAATTGAATCACACGCTGCCTCTGTTCTTACTCCTTATGCATTTGGAAAACTTCAAGAGGAACTTGTATCGGCTCCACAATATGCATCTCTTGCGGTAGATGAAGGTTGTTTCCAGGTCAGACACCATACTGAGGCAGATGGAGGCTGCAAAGTGGTTTGGATTCCTTGTCAAGAGCACATTAGCTGTACCTGCTATCAGTTCGAGTTCTCAGGCATCCTTTGCAGGCATGTTCTTCGTGTCTTGTCAACTAATAATTGTTTTCATATTCCGAACCAATATCTACCCACCCGTTGGTGTTCTGTCAGTTCATCTTCCACCAACACCTTTGAGACTGCTACCATTACAGACAATTCTGAGAAGATTCAGTTATTGGAGTCCATGGCTTCAACACTTATTACGGAGTCAGTTGAAACGGAGGAACGCCTCAATGCTGCCTGCGAGCAAATTGCAATGGTATTATCGCGCATTAAAGACCTGCCCAGGACAACACATAATGCAATCGACATTGCATATAATTGTCCATCCGATTCATTGATTCTGCCGGATGTGGAAGATCACGGTGATGGAATCGTTCGTTTCACGATTGGTAATTCTCATGAATCCGTTACTCTAGGGAAGCTCAAGGAAAGAAGGCCAAGAGATATGGTTGAAATTAGTAAAAAGCGACGGCATTGCTCAGGGCCTTGCTGTCTGATCGTCCAGCAGTGAGAGGTTTGCTTAATATGTTGAATGGAGTTACAATGGTAGGGTACTTGTAGAGTAAAAGATCGGAAATACTAGGAAACGTGTAACAAAGGAATATCATTATACTTTTCCCAACCTTCTTTACTTGTGTCCATTCTTGTGGAGCAACTTTGTATTTTTGTTTTGGTGAACCAAATGTCAGTCGAAGACAAACGACGATGACAAGAATCTGTTAGCCATCAATGTGGATTGCGGAACTAAGCTAAGAGCCGAGAAAACTTGGATAGATGGCCTAATCACATTGTCTGAGGTCGCCTTATGCAAAAATGGGAGATTCTAAATTTTAATTTTATGAGGTGCCACGTTGGTCTCATCTTGTGTGATAAAGTTACCGTAATGTTCCCTAATAAGGGGGACACCTTATGCCTAAAGAAACAAAATGGAAGTTTGTAATCAGGTACTCTTACCATACACACATGAGTAACATTCATGGACTATAGGTTATCTGCACTTCGATTAAATTCATTTGACTAACGCTAACTGAAATTAATATTTTGGACAAAATAAAAACATTCATCGAATCGTATTTTATGCGGTAAGAAAAAATCTATTTGCACGCGTGTCCAAGAGACTAATTAAATAAAGAAAACAAAACAAAAACTTTGTTCAAGCAAAAGCTTTGTATTTTATCTTGCATCGCCAGAAGAAAAGGCTATGCTTTTTACAAAGGCCAGCGTGGCCGATAAAAAGAAAAGAACAAAAAAAGTGTTAAGTTAAAATCAAAACAACAGGTCTTACCATTCACACCTAAAAGTTTAAAAGGAATAGTTACTTTCTTTGATTTAAAAAAAAGGGAATGATGTCATTTAGTACTACGGTTTAGTAGTATTCATTTCACTTGTAAGTGAGAGGTATTATGTTCAATTCCCGCTAAAGGCGAATTTGAATCACATTAATGCTAGAGAGACTAAATTTTGTACATTAAATGATATGGAAGTCGATGATTGGATTATTACTTAAATATTGGTAAACGTGTTCATTTCTTATTAGTGACACATCATTTAGTTTGCAAATTTAATTTATAAATTTAGTCTCCCTAACATTAGATAAAATAAATAAATAAAGGGAATGCTAAAAATTTTAAATCAAATTTAAAAACCAAATAATGTGGTTATACATAATTGGATTATTAATTAAGTGTCAATTAACAATGCTTGTTTATTATTGATGACACATTATTTAGTTTAAAATTTTAATCTCTCTAACATTATCTTTAAATAAAACACATCGCATAATGCGATTGCCAACCAACATCCAAATATTCTTCCTTTTCTTTACTAGCAAGTACTTTTGGATTTTGGCTTTTCCAACTTTGGAGTTTTGATGCCCTTCTTCTTTGTCAATATTTGATGGCTGAAAAATCAAAGAATTTCAATGCTAATGAGGAATATATTTTTTTTTTAAGGAATATTATTTGAAAAATAAAAGAATTTCAAAGCTTATGACAAATATAATAATAGGATGAAGCTAGTCGGTGTTCCATTTCCATTGCCATGCAGAAACAATGTGTGGAAGAATATATACTTAATCGACCGACATGACATATTGGCATTGGCATCAATTAATTTAATTAACGTAAAGGCTTTTTTGGGTCTAAAGAAATGAAACAATATTAAATGATTAGCCAAAAATATATACAAACATCTTTCGGGAAAAAAGAAAAAGAAAAAGAAAAAGAACCAAATCGTTTTCGTTTTTACCCTATAATAAATTAAAGTTATTGAACATGTCTCTCTCACATATATATGGTTAGAATTAATTTTGTAGATGCTAAAAGTACTATAAATAGTGTGTGGTTGATGACAGATTAGTTGTTATAATAAAATTAGGTTATTTGAAAATGATTATGTAAAAAACACTTATACTGTTGAGAGTATTAATTTCACATTTGAGAAATAAATAACTTTTCATGGATTTAGTGGAGGATCTATTGTTGAGAGTTAATGGTGTGTGAAGAGTTTGTTCCACATCAGTAATGTACGAGTTTAGCTAAAACAAGTGTTATAATGCAATAATTAAAAATTCAAGTGCTTTTTCGATTTAGAAAATCACTTTAAAGTACATTCTAGCGAAGCACCTAGTATATTTGGTCCATTTGGGAATGCTTCTGTAAGAAGCACTTATGCAAAAGCACTTCTGCTTATAGGCATTTTTACTAGAAGTGTGTAGAAAAATGTTGATTTTTTTAACGCTTCTATGACTTAGAAGCATTTTAATTTTTTCAATCAAATACAATCATAAAATTAGTTGTGGTATTTCTTCTAAAAGCACTATATAATGCTCATGCAAACGCGCTTTTGGCTTTCTAATCCATTTAATGAACAACTCAAAATGCAATTCCACATCAGTTCAAATATGAACAAACGAGCAGGATACCTTTCCCATGAGGTCTTTCAAGAACCCAAGAATCTTGAGCTCTTAAAGCAACCTTTGCTCCAAACAATTCCATCCATCCCTCTCTCATACATTCCAAAACTTAAACTTCTTATTTCTCTTCCACTTCCTGAGCCTGCATGAATAATTGTAGACTCCAAAATGCCGAAGAGAATGGCAGTCACACATGCAGACCTCTCACCAAGTCGTCCAACCACCGGTTTAGGTAGCAAAACCGGCGCTTTCATCATGGTCTTAACCATTCTCTGCGGCCTCTTCTGCTTCATCCTATCTCTAATTGCTGAAGCTACCCGTTCCAAGGTACGCCGAAAAAAATGCGTTCAGACATAACAATATCATTACCAACTATGAAAAAAACTAAGCAAATTTTGCTGGTTGATGATGATTTTGTAGGTAACATGGTTGAGCAGTGATGAAGGGGAGGGGGGCGGCGTAAATGAATGTGTATACAGCGGCAGCGGGAAAACGCCGCTGCTATGTGCGATCATTGCATTTCTGGGACTTTCGGTTATCATGGCGGTGGAACATGGATACATGTTGTTTGTAATTAGTAACTCACCTCCATCAGCCTTGGTTTTTTGGGAGCCTAATTATTCTGGTCCTGCAAAGAGCTTGAAATGGCAAGCTGCCTTTTTCTTTGTTGCAACTTGGTATGCCTCTGATTCTTAGTCCTTCATATTTCAATTTTGCCTCACTTCCACTTGGCTCTTCTCTAATTGTAGGAATTGCTCCAATATTGTCGTCAACATAAACACTAGATCCAATACAATATGAGGCCTATCAGGCCAATTTAATAACTTCTCCCATACATCCATTAGTTAAAACCGTCATCAACATAACCATAAGGTCCAAAACAAAGTTGGACATGTCAAACAAATTCATTTTTCTTTATTTACTTCTCTCAAATCCATGTTTGAAATTTCTTCGATGCTGTAGATATTTCTGTGGAAATATCTGAAAAATCAGAAAAAGATATGAAAAGGAGGGGTGAAGTCTAAAAGTCACTACCTATCAAATAAACTCTTAAATTTCGGCTAAAATAGACAGATTCGTCAATATTTCCAGCAGTTAAATATCAGAGAAACTATTATATATTGTCTAATAGTGTTTGACATTCCTTAAAGTTTCATTTTAAATCTTTATAATTTCCATTATAAACACCCGATATCGATACATCCAACGATATTTCAACAAATTTGCATATAGATATTTCCACCGATACTGATATTTTAAACACCGTCTCAAATTCACTAGTTATAGCTTATAACTGCATATGTGGGTGGTTGTGTTAATTAGGGTTTGTTTTGCTACTGGAGAGATCTTGCTATTGATCGGGGTGAGTGTGGAGTCAGGGCACTTGAGAAATTGGTCCACACCAAGACCCAGTTGCCTTGTCCTCAGAGACGGCGTGTTATCTGCTGCCGGGGTGTTTGCTTTGACAACAGTTTTCCTTGCTGCTGGGTTATACTTGACTGCATTGAGAGCACAAAGAATCTCCCAACACCAAGAAACTGTGGGGAGAGGGGCGATCGAGGCCTCCGTACTTTATGCATCTCCGCCAACGTCACCTCCTCTCACAACCATTCCTAGGGAGAACTCCTTGTTTAGAGAAAGTCACATTGATCAGCCGCCCTTGATTGTGAATCCGACGGCTCTTAGCAAACAGTTAAATTTTTAATCTAGATAATTTGATGTTGGTGAAAACCAATGTATATGACCAATCGGCCCACAGCACTTCGTTTCCGGTATCGTGAGTAAAAATTTCGTGAACGACAGTTGTTGACAAAAGAAAATGTCGCAATATAGTTTTGCATTAAAAAAAATGCTTCTTTAATTTACAAAGAGTGAAATTCAAACTCGGGTACATTACTATCGGATGCAGTTTGATTTTGATCAGATCAAAATCTGGTATTTGCATAAATTTGATGACTCTGCGGCTCTGCCAATTGCCGTTCGATGTACAAATGTCTCTCAAATCTAGTGAATAAAATATGCATGTATAATATCAAAGTATGAATTATTTTATAGCTGGCAGCCCACACTTTCAATTATATTTTGTTCTTTTATAAAAAGGTAATTTTCTTTTGTTAAATTTTATGAAATTACAATCTAATTATTGACTTATTTAATACCTTATCATTTCTCACCCCGAGAGTTAATTATAAGAGCTTCAGCTATACACGTATTTATAATTTTGTTTAGAATACACGTATTTATAATTAAAGAAGTGAAGAGTGTCATAAATTTCTCTCTTATTTGTAACGGGGGATAAATTGTTTGAAAATACAAAATATTTTAAACACTAAAATAAAATCAAGTCAATTAATATTTTGTGCATTTTAGTAACAAAAAAATATTAACAAGTGACATTGACTTTTTAGCTCATTTGAGAATGTTTTTAAAATGATTGAAGTGTTTTTGATGAAATGATTTTAAAACTAATGTTTAGTAAAAATGAAAGTAAATTATTAACAAACACTTAAAATACTTAATGCTTCTGGACCTCAAAAATATAAATTTTTAAAGGCGTTTTTTTATCATTTTAAAAACACTTCCAACGATTTCTTAGTTGGTGAAAAAATTTATTCGTCAGAAAATAGAAGAATGAAATGTGAAATTGTTTACTAGCATAAATTTAACTATTTTGGAGTAATAAAAAATTATTTTACAATTATGAAAAACCATAATTAGTTAAGTAACCGGCGGTTATAAAATCCCGAAAAGAAAAAAATAATATAATTTCAAACACCCGATTGGGGGGGCCTATAGAAACCCTTCTCTTTTCCTCAGTCCCTCTCTCTCTTTCGAATACTCAGAGAAGTCCAATTTCTAGGGTTTTCTGTTGCTCTCCTTCTCCGTCTCCGACCCATTGGGGATCACGATCAATCTCCCTTAGACGTAATCAAATCATACGACATGTCGCTGAGGCCGAGCGCGAGGACCGAGGTCCGCCGGAACCGCTACAAGGTGGCGGTGGACGCCGATGAGGGTCGTCGCAGGAGAGAGGACAACATGGTGGAGATCCGGAAGAGCAAGCGCGAAGAGAGCTTGCTGAAGAAGCGTCGCGAAGGCCTCCAAGCCCAACAATTCGCGCCATCTCTCCAGCCATCAAATCTCGAGAAGAAGGTAACAATTTTGCTAGGGGTTTTTTGTCGCCGATCTCTTCAATTGTGGCTTTGAATGGATCCGATATTGGACATTTAGGGTTTGATTTGATGTTTTGAGCAATAGGTTAGGGTAAAATTCAACTTATCGGTACTTATGTGGGTTTGTATATGATTGCAGTTAGAGAGTCTACCTGCCATGGTTGCTGGGGTTTGGTCTGACGACAACAGTTTGCAGCTGGAGTCCACTACGCAGTTCCGAAAACTGCTTTCGATTGGTAATATACGTGATTAAGATTTTTTTGAGTTTTTTTTCCCTTTGTGTTTGTGTTTAATGTTTTTAGTTTACATGAAAAATTTGTAGTACTGATATAATCTAAATTTTTAACTTGTAGAACGAAGCCCTCCGATTGAGGAAGTTATCCAATCAGGAGTTGTTCCCCGCTTTGTGGCATTCCTCATGAGGGAGGATTTTCCGCAACTTCAGGTCCGAATTCTTTTCTCTGTTGCATTGTTATTTATGATTGTCTGTGTTTTGTTTAGTTGTGTTGCTGATGTATTTGATTTTGTCTAGTTCGAGGCTGCTTGGGCTCTTACCAACATAGCGTCAGGAACCTCAGAGAACACCAAGGTGGTGATTGAGCAGGGGGCAGTCCCAATCTTTGTAAAGCTTCTTGCTTCTCCGAGTGATGATGTTAGGGAGCAGGTATATGTTAATACTTATTGGCGCTGTCTGTTGGTCAATGTATAGATTGTATTTTACCACATAGATTATAGTTATACTAAACTGTTTTTGAAATTCTGTTCCGAAATTGTAGGCTGTGTGGGCATTGGGAAATGTTGCTGGTGATTCCCCTAGATGTCGTGATCTTGTCCTCAGCAGTGGAGCCTTGATGCCGTTGCTAGCTCAGTTGAATGAGCATGCAAAGCTTTCAATGCTGAGAAATGCAACATGGACACTGTCTAACTTTTGCAGGGGCAAGCCACAGCCTCCATTTGACCAGGTTTGTGCCTTGTACTGCCCACTGTTTGGAATTCAACAATTCTTTGTTTTATCTTTCTGGCGTTTTATAAACTTTAGGGTCTCGTTATCAGGTGAAGCCAGCACTTCCAGCCCTTGAACGTTTAGTTCATTCCAATGATGAAGAAGTCTTGACAGATGCCTGCTGGGCACTCTCGTATCTCTCGGATGGCACGAATGACAAAATCCAAGCTGTGATTGAGGCAGGTGTCTGTGTCCGACTTGTGCAGCTCCTCTTGTGAGTGTTACACTCTTCATCTTTGTGCTTTTACTTATCTTTTATTCGCCCATGATACTGATGGTTTGTTCTGTTGTTCCAGACACCCATCTCCTTCTGTTCTCATTCCTGCACTTCGCACTGTTGGTAATATTGTGACTGGAGATGATCTTCAGACTCAGGTATCCGGACCTTGAATTTCTTTTTCACTTACATTTTCATTACTTGTGTTATTTAAACTTTGTTTTAGAATCATACAGCAATGATTGTTTGGTCAAGGCTATTACCTGACAGCGTTAAACTATGAATTTTTCTTTTATGTCAGGAAAATGTTAAGCATTTTTCGGTAATTCGAAATTATGGTAAAGAGAGAACCTAATTGGAAAACTCTGTTGGTCATGTCATACAAAATTGGGTGCTAGTTGATCATGTCTAGAATCTGAAATTCTGAATAACTTATTTACATCTTATGTGTGTTCAACATGTGAATCTGAAGGATTTTTCGTTTTAAGTTTAAACCTTTATAATGAAAAAGAAAT
Source organism: Pyrus communis (assembly GCF_041283825.1). Taxonomy (NCBI): domain Eukaryota; kingdom Viridiplantae; phylum Streptophyta; class Magnoliopsida; order Rosales; family Rosaceae; genus Pyrus; species Pyrus communis. The sequence goes on along the minus strand of NC_142577.1, from coordinate 21,741,868 downwards.
CCCTTTGTGGTTGAATCATGGTGATTGTAAGGTTATTAATTTTGTACTAATTACTAAATCTGATTTTACCATTATGTAATGTCATCTTGTTCTCATTATGTGACCCATTTTTATTTTTATTTTTTATGACCATGACAAGTAACTCTTTTCTTCAGTGTATCATCAACAATGGTTCGCTCCCATGCCTTCTGAGCCTGCTGACTCATAATCATAAAAAGAGCATCAAGAAAGAAGCTTGCTGGACAATCTCAAACATTACAGCTGGAAACAGGGATCAAATACAGGTAATCATTGTAAAATAAGTTATTGTATTGATTATCCTCATTGCTAATATTGGCTACTGATGTCTTTACACTCTATTATTGTATGTTTTGAGAATATTCTTGTGTATTATTGCTTTATGCATGTTAGTTGTTACAATAGATCTCTTGTTAAAATATTGGGGTTTTCTGTGTGGACATTCTAGCATTTTGTCAGTATCTGCTGTCCTGAGTGCTGAACATGACATGTCCCTCTAACATTGAAACTGATGGTTTTGTTTTACTAGTATCAACTTTTCCGTTCAAGTTTGGAGGAAAAGTTCATCATACTATTATTTAACTAAATATGAGATTCTCAGTTTATGTGGGAACTTTAATTATATAACTTGCTGCAAATATGCAAAGGTCATCTCTTATAGAAGTGAATCCTTTGAAAAGCTATCATTTAAATTTGTGTTCATGAAAATTAGTTACCCATGTTTACTAATACATTTTAAAATGACGCAGTCTGTAATTGAAGCTGGTTTGATTGGTCCTCTGGTCAACTTACTCCAACATGCGGAGTTTGACATAAAGAAAGAAGCTGCATGGGCAATCTCAAATGCTACGTCTGGTGGCACTCCTGATCAAATCAAGTGAGTGATCTCGTAATTGCCTTCTTTTGGTCCTCTGGTTCCCTAGCTGTATGGGTTCTTATTATGTTTGATTTTTCTTAATGGGTCTCAGGTACCTGGTTGGCGAAGGCTGTATAAAACCATTGTGTGATCTTCTTGTATGCCCTGATCCAAGGATCGTCACTGTTTGTTTAGAGGGGTTGGAGAACATTCTGAAGGTTGGGGAAGCTGAAAAAGCTGTGGGTAACAGTGAAGTTAATTTGTATGCCCAGCTGGTTGATGATGCTGAGGGTCTAGAAAAGATTGAAAATCTACAGAGTCACGACAACACTGAGATCTATGAGAAGTCTGTAAAAATTCTGGAGACATATTGGTTGGAGGAAGACGAAGAGACATTACCAGCAGGAGACGGAACCCAGCCAGGCTTCCGCTTTGGAGGGAGTGAGGTTCAGGTTCCATCTGGTGGATTCAACTTTAGCTGAAGGTATGCAAAACCAGTCTGAGATAGATGGTTATCCTAAATACCGCGACAGGTTCAGACGTAATTGTGTCCCTGTTATTTACCGTTTTGGTTTCCAAAAATTGCAGGAGCTTTTGATTGAATGGAGCAGAAGTTTCTGATGAGGGTCAAGTTTGGGGTCAAGTTGAGGTCAAGTTGGAGTGGGTCGGGGGCATCTCGTGTGTCTGGTTTCAGTCTGGTCCGGTGTCCATTGTCGTCAGAGATGACAAGGTGGGTCAGTTTATTCTACTATGACCGAATAAGAAGACATGGGTGGGTTCAGTTGTGGCACATGAAGTTTGGTCGGCAGGGGTCATCATCACTGCCTCTTACCGTGAAATACTATGGGAGTGGTGAAATACTATGGAAGTGTCGTAGAGGCTCGTTGCTGCATGAACAGGGCCCTTGAACGAATGTGCTGGTGAGGGTTTGCTCGAATGCAGCATCGAGTTTTATAATTTGGAGTCAATGGTTTGTACGAGTAATTTAATTTTTCTGAAGAGTCGGGGATTTGTTTTGCCTTGTCAAGTGAATATAGAGGTGAAGTCATTTTCTGGTGTATTGCAAGGAAAATGATTAGTGGTGTTTTAGTAATATGACCTTGTGATTGTTGTATTCTATTTTTCCCCATATTTCCAATTTTTACACCTGGAGTGTAGTTTAAAGTTTCACCTCTGGTTTTTTACTCCGTATTTGTCTCACTTGGGTTTGTTTAACCGTGTCTGTTGATCTCGTCTGATTTATTCAATCACCAACTGTTTTTTTAGGAAGAAAGCCATTTGTACGGCCCGTCGGGGCTGGGCTATTTTTGTTTAGGTTGGGCCTACCCACCCTATTTGTTCCATAAATCTACTGGGGCATTTAGTCAATGGACTGGGCCTTGTAAGTGATTCGACATACGAAGACAGTAAAAAGAGGAGGTAATTAGATGATGAGGTAAAAGTAAAACATGAAACAATACCATGTGTATGTTTTATAATACACAAGTGGTTACACTGTAGATATCAAGATAAAACTGAAGGAAGGGCATCGATTTACACAAAAACCAACCAAAAGGATTTTTAGGGTTTTGGGAGTAACGGAACAAATCCACACTTGGGAAAACGATGTTTCACATTTTTTGACCAGCAAATCGATATATTGCCGCAATTTTCATGCTTTTTCGCTTTTTATCTTTTTGCGCGCATGTGAATTGTTTTCATGTTCTTTCCCTTCCTCTTTTAGAAGCCCAACTTTTCCGGTTTTTATTTTTATTTTTGCAATTTGCGGGAAAGAAGATCAGTAATAAAAACCTCTGATTTTCTCAGACTGGTAAAATAAATAAATTTTGTATGATATGAACATCATTGAAATTTGAGGATTTAACATATAGCAGCGCAGCGCAGCGCGGCGCAGCAGGCGTGTTAATTCTGTGATATATTAATTGGGAAAATTACATTTTAACCTTTGTATTTTGGGATATGTGACAAATTTGGGCCATGTCTTGTGGGAGATGACACTTTGTAATATCACAATGTGGTCCAGGGTTATTATTGGGATTGTGGTGGGGACAGAAGCAAAAGGTGGGCCATCACCATGAGCTCTCATTTTCCTTTGCAATATCATATCACTGTCTCTCTGGCAAATTTTTGTCTCTTGTTTCCTTCCTATCTATCTATACAATTAAAATTTTACAAATGCAAACCTCACGAATAGCGGCTACGGATCAAGAGGCAAAGAGTTTGAGAGGCCCTCTTTGGTCTTTTCAGTCCAATCCTTTTATATTGGCTTGTGTGTTAGGGTGAGTTTTGGTTTGTGATTAGGGTGGTAATGGGATGAGATTTAGAGGATAATAAAGCTCATCTTTCATGTGTGGCTTTCACTTTGAGGGAGCTACTTCTACATGTACTCCTATTAGGGGTGGGCACGGTGCGGTTCGGTGCGGTTCCACCCCTAAATTGGAACCGGAACCGAAATATATTAACGGTTCGATTCGGTGCGGTTCCACTTAAATTTATGACTAGAACATTACGGTTCGGTCTACACCGGTTCCGATTCGGTTCTTGCCGGTTTACGGTTCCTAATAATAAATTATTTGAACACCAAATCATTATGCATTCAAATACATCTTCTAAAACTGATTACATAAAGTTGCATACAACACATCTTTTTTAATGCAAATGTCTTTGGTAGTGGCACCAAGTCAACAAAAAGAGACAACTAAAATACATATGCACTGGTCAATCAGTCAACAAACAAAAAAATGATGAAACAAATTGCAAGTTTTCAGACTTCAGAGAGCAAGCAAGAAGCAGCAGCTCTTGTACACAATTTTTCAACCTATTATACCATGACATGTGTGTGTATATATAATTTATTTATTTATTATTAATAAAACGGTTCGGTTCAGTTCGGCCGGTTCTTGGTCATTCGAAACCGGAACAGGAACCGGTTTGAACGGTTCGGTTCGGTTTTTCACTCAAAGTTGACTTTTCCGGTCAACACGGTTTTTTTCGGTTTTTTTTCTTACGATTCGATGCGGTTTTGCGGTTTTTATGCCCACCCCTAACTCCTATGGCTCTTCAAACTCCTCAACCCTTTTCCAAAAAGGAAAAAAAAAAATGTATTAGGTTTGATAGTACTATTACGGATATCATGTTTTTAGATCGCATTTATATGTAATAGTACGCGATATCTAATGCATATAATTTATATATAATATTTTAGAAAATTAATCGACATGCACATATTGACACACCCCGTCCCGAAGGAGGGCATGCTGGCCGTCACGTGAGAGTGACGTAACCATTTGCACAGTTCGGAAGCTTTAAAATATACAACTTCTAAGATGAAACACCCGAAGGTGAGTCCTCATTTGGTCCATTCTGTCAGAACACCGTTGAACTTCCTCGTAGTCACCACACATTTGCAATTCTTGAACCTGGAGGGGCGCAAAACAAAGTTGAGTGGGTCAGCAAAACGTACGTATTCAAAACCTTCTTTTCTCTTTGAATATACTAACCCCTCGCCGTAAAACAAATATAGTTTCCCAGAAAATAAACATATATACGTATGTATAGATATGTCAATCATGCTCCATGATATGCCATTCATGCTCACGATATGCCATTCATGCTCACAATATGCCATTCATGCTTGAGAATATGCCACAACAGAATCTCATAATCAAATATAAATGCTCAAGCGTAATTCACATCAATAACATATAATCTAGTAGCCGGGAGTCACCTAACGTGACCTGTACGGCTGCATCTAGAGCTCCAATCTCAACTCAATATCTGAATCTGCACACGAGTCGGAACCACCTAATGTGGTCTGTACGACAGGACTGGGTGTAATATATACGCTCTAGTGCTACGATCACGTGAAGACTGTGCGAATAATCGCGGGTCACCTACGAGTCGGAACCACCTAATGTGGTCTGTACGACAAGGCTTGCACCTACTTGGATCCAAGGCGAGCGTGTGGTGCTGGTGAACATCACGTGAAGGACTGTGCCCTGGCCCTGGGCGGGAGCACTAACACCGGGGGTGCAGATTATGAGCTCTCTAAACATCTCAAACTACTACTGCATAACAACATGAATACCACTTACCTGGCACTTACCTGTGCGTCCACAACACCAAATACACATATATAAATGTATGCCACTACTAATGCATGTGATGATAGTATTTCAATCGTAGCTTACCTGGGCCTCCTCAGCACCATGCAACAGTATGCATAATTATGGTAATGCACATATTAAAATATGATGCATATATGACAAGATATTTAATTCGTATTTCTTTTAAAATACGTTTTCTGGGAAATACGTCAAGCATACGTATATATATATATACTGAAAAATAACTGCCCACTCACTGATCACATCGACGTCTCATAGGTCCCTGAACCTCCCCTAGCTTGGTTACATTCTTCCTCTGTACAATTTTCACCTATACAAAAAGTAACCAAATTGACGTTATTTAACGCACATACACCAAACATTCGTCCATAACTTTCTCATACGTTGCTCAATTTGGGTGTATGAATATACCACGGTGATCTACACGACATCACGAACGCGTGACAATTTTCAGAACTCAATTTGGAGCTCTCACGCGCCCCCACGCGCACTGTTCACGCGCTGCCCACGCGCGCGTCTTCTTCCTCGCGTCGCCGGACTGGTTTCGCCGGAGATGGTGTTTTGCCGGAATTTCTGGGTAAATTTCAAAGTGTCATAACTTCTTCATTTCTTAACCATTTTCAACGTACTATATATCAAAATGAAGGTATTGACGAGACGAACACATCCATACCTGTCTCGACCCCTAACTCGCCGTGGTTTCGCCGGAAAAAGCCCCGACAGCTCCGGCCAAACTTTGAACTTATCGTTCTCCGTGTTCCTACGTCCATTTTTCACGTAATTTATACCAAAATGAAGCCCTAATCATAATCTACCACGTTGGACTAGTTTTATGGCCTAAAAACAACGGAATCAAACTTTTCCAAAAATACGAAAATTCGGCCAAACTTACAGTTCGTGATCCCGATGTCCAAATCCTTCAAACGAAGCACTCCGAGCTTCCTTAGGACCTCACCAAGCTTCCTACAAGCTTCAAAATCCCAGAAAACATCAAGTTTTACGTGTGCATGAACAGTGCACACGCACAGTGAAATTGAAATCCAGGTTTTCCGAAGTGAAACTCACCTGAAATTGGTACCATCGTGTTCGTGTGGTCTTCAGGAGTACGATGGTGGTCTTAGATCCTTCGTTGGTATAATTTTGGGGTGGTTTGTGGGTGGTCTGTGTGAGTTCGAAGGAGAGAGAGAGAACTCTCAGAGAATGAGAGATTTGTGAGGGAGGAGAGAGAGAGAGACAAGGCACGGGAATGAGGGAGGGATTTGAGGGAGGTGGGATCCTACCCAATCCCCAAATCATCAAGTTACAACACATTTTACGCCCCTTAGTCCCGTTTAAGGGCATTTTCATAACTTCACGTCCTCGGAATTAAAATTCCGGGACGGGTTGTGACAACCTTCCCTCCTTATAGAATTTCGTCCTCGAAATTCCAAAACATCCAATCAACAACCCCTAGTGGTCAAAGAACAATCTAGGATACAAATCCCTTATCCAATCTTCTGTCTCCCATGTAACTTCCTCGACTGAATGATTCCTCCACAAAACTTTCACCAATTACACTGTCTTAATTCTCAATACATTCTTTTTCCAATCCAAAGTCGTCCTTGGTTCCTCAACCAGTTTAATCCGGATTAATTCTCAACAGTTGCACCGGAACTCCATGTGACGAATCTGCCACCTAGTGACAACGCATCGAAATATAATACATTATGCACCTTAGCCAATTCTGAAGACATCACCACTTGTATGCAACTTCATCGATTCCTTTAGTGGTCAAAAACGGTCTGATGTGTTTAAGACTTATTTTGTCTCCTTTCCAAATCTCACTATTTCTTTTCGTGATGAAATTTCTAAAAAATGTTGAATCATGAAACACATCATGCTCTTACAATAACTCTGGAAGTAATTCAAGCAACTTCGCTTACTCTTCGATGATCACATAAAGTCCGATGTACTTAGGACTTAATTTGCTTTCCTTTCCAAGCCGTATCATACTTTTCTAAAGTGAAAACTTCAAAATTATAAGATCATCTACGTTAAACACTCGATTAGTGACATGTTCAACTATTAATCTCTTTTGCCATTCCTGGCTATTTTCAGGTTAAACTTAATCACCTGAATACTTTGAGAAGACTCATCCATAGTTTCAGGGCCTACCAAAACTCTTTCGTGATCGAATCTTCTCTATCCAGAAGTATTTCTTCCACAAATCAACAAAAATCGACACATTTCATGGTCCTTATGGCGTTACTTTGGAAACTGTGCAACCAACATACTTAAGAAACTCAGCAGTTCCGTAACCCAAATCTCTTCTCCATAAAACATATAAGTATTGTTGCACTGTGGTTGTTACTCAACACTGGAGTAAATGTACTAACTTGGTACATTGATCAACTATCACTTCAAGTTCAATCATAACCATCCTATTCTCGAACTCAGCAATCTTTCTTTTTCCCTTCTTTCTTTGCCTTGGTTAATTCTTAATTTTCTTCGTTAACCATTTGAGTCTTGAGTACGACCTTACTAAAAAGACTTAACTTGAAAATTAGCAATTACAACTTCTTCTCAATCTTCCATTCTCAACTTTACTTCAGTTGATTTCCAATCCACAAGAAGACAATCTTGGCAAGCGTGCCAGACATCAACTCTTACCACCGTCTTTTCACCAAGTGCATCAGCTAGAACAATTTTACGATCACCCTGGTCGTACAATCATGTTCATTAAACAATTCAATCCACCTTCGCTGCCTTATATCAAAATCCTTCCAAGTAATGGATATTGGAGACTTTTTGGATTCGTAAAAATCTTGCATTCTTACCAAATATAATGTCTTCATAACTTCACAGCAAGAATGGTAATCATGACTTCCAAAGCACCAGTAGGGTAATTCATTTCATGAGGTTCCTTTTGTCGTGAAACGTATGTAATCACCCTAACATTTGCATCAACATGCATCCAATACCATTCAAGAAACATCACTAAAAATTTATGATTACCACTATTCTCTGGGAATACTAAAATACGTGCATGAGTGAGGAAATACTTCAGTTGTTGAATCCTTTGCTCACAATTTCCTTCCCACTCATACATAACCTCTTTTCTCAACAATCTCGTCAATGACAAAGCAATGACTGAAAAATCTTTCACGAACCGTCCATGATAGCTTGTTAAGCTAGGATAACTCCAAATCCCAATCACGATTCGTGGTTGTTCTAAATTCTCAATTTCTGCTACCTTTTATGAATTCACTTGAATACCTGAAGCAGATATAATATATCTCAAAAATGCTACTTGATTCATCCAACATTGGCATTTGCTAAACTTAGCATACAATCGACATTCCCTCGATCTTTGCAATATCGATTTAAGATGTTTAGCATACTTTGCTCTAGTCTTATCAATCTTTTCAATAGCAACAACAACAAATCGGTCTAGATATCATTGGAATACTTCATTCATCAAATTCATAAAGTAGTAGATGCATTCGTCACTCCGAATGGCATCACCAAAACTTGAAATGACCTTAACGAGTCCTGAAAGTTATCATAAGGGCATCCTCACCGATAATCTTCAGCTAATAATATCCAGACCTCAAGTCCATCTTAGAAAATATACAACCACCTAGAAGCTGATCAAACAACCATCAATGTGAGGTTACGAATAACGGTTTTCAATTGTTACTCGATTCAACTGCTTATAATCAAAGCACAGTCTTAACGTCCATTTTCTTTCTCACCAATAAACTGAGGTTCCCCCAACGTAATGTACTAGGTTGAATAAAAACCTTTATCAACCAATTTCCAATTCTCTTAGTTCAAAAGGTAACATTCTATAATATATGGTTTGTACCTGGAGACAAATCCATAGTGAACTCTACATCTTTAACTGGCGGCCATCCAGGTAAATTCTCAGGGAAAACGTCCGGTAAATGTTTGACTACTCCCACTTCTTCCACACTACTAAAAGTGACATCTCTTAGCACCACATGAGATAAGTATCCTTGGCAGCCTTTTGATAATAATCTCTTTGCTCTCACAGCATAATTAACGGTCTGCCTCACTTCACTTTGCATACTAACAAAAGTAATCTCTAGTCATCCAGACCGATGGAAAATAACATATAATCAATTCAACATTCGGCTATAAACATAGCTCATACTCTTTCATTCTAATCAACTCAGCCCTCGGCTGCATATATAACTCATCATATCATGTATATAACATAATATGCTCTAGAATAACATCGAAATCTACAATCTAATGAAACAAAAATAGCTGGCAACAATACATACTCTACTAATACTGAGCACTCTAAATAAGTACGATACTAACATAGGATAACCTATCGGTTTACTTGCTTAACGAATCCACGAATAAGTTATTAATATTACGGTCTGCAGCCCGCAATACTGATAAATCATCGTTGTCTCGATAAGTAAGCAACAACTCTCGAGGGTGTAGTATTACTATTTTGCCACTCATTGGGAAATACATACACACGTCTCAACCGCGTTTAATTAATACTTTCTAGGCAATAACATTAATAACGTAAAATTTCTACATTATTACCAAATAGACTCTAGCTAAGTCATTAAGAATAATTATCGTACTCCTAATCAAATCCAAATAATTCTGAGTATCTTGCAGTGATGTGTGGTTAACACATCCCTGGGCTTATTGTCGTCTCCCACAACCTTTATTAGTGTAAATACTTCGCTCGTGTACACCACGGCCTAACTGACCATAATTAATAGATCCAGGAACTTGCTGGATCGGCGCCAGTTATGGCAAAGAAAACTGCTAGGGCTTCTGTTGGTTTTGGACATAATTTGCAGTTCTATGTCCCATCTATCCACTTGTAAAGTGTCCACTGCTTTCTTGCCTACATTCTCAAAGGTGTCCATTATTGTACCTACAGCCCAAAGGTACATTTCCTTTACCAAAATCACCTTGTCTCTGAGATCTGGGATTACCAATACATCTATCACTTCACCTCTGATCAATGGCATTAAAACCCTTGCCAAAAGAACTAGAATTAGCTTCACTTCTTTTGAAGTTCCGAATCTTTCGAGGTTCTCGAGATGACTGGTCTTTATCCTTGTCATCATTCCTCTGATTCCCATTCCTTTATTCTTCTTCACTCTCGCTGAACATGTTCTCAGAGTCCTCAAGACTCAACAACATCTTGTATACTCCTGGTAAGAATTACAATGGATAGTGGTCACCCAAAATACCACTGCCTTATGCCACCCATCCTAACACAATATAACACTTCAATCAAAATAGCAGCAATATTTGAATGGGACGAGGCAAGTCTGAGAACTTTCTATAATACTCATTGATCATCAGCTTTCCTTGTCTCACATTTGCAAATTCTTGCTTTCTACCATCATAAGATGCCGAAGGAAATAATTCTTTTCTTTAAACAAGTCCTTAAACAATTCTCAACCGGCTGTTTCCTCCGGTGACAACAAATTATACTCCTGTTTCCACCAGGATACAAGTTCATAACTCAAACCAGGTAGTCGTCTCAACCCTTCTGTCAAAAGGAAGATTCCTTTGACTTGCATAATCTAAAACATCTTTTCCAATTGGTTAATCCATCACTTTGCTCCCTCAGGTTCATCATTTCATAAGGTGATTCAAATTCAACTCATAACCCATCTTAAAATGTCCCTTTTTGATAATATACTGAATCACCAAAATAATAGTTTCCCCTAATAGCTAAATCAGGGAGACTAAGTTCCTCTAACTACGTGGTTTGCTACGAGGCGGTGTAGTTCTGACAGAATTCACTAGAACTTCTCAAGATGTCCAAGATTGAAACTAGGCTCTGATACCAACTTGACACACCCCGTCCCGAAGGAGGGCATGCTGGCCGTCACGTGAGAGTGACGTAACCATTTGCACAGTTCGGAAGCTTTAAAATATACAACTTCTAAGATGAAACACCCGAAGGTGAGTCCTCATTTGGTCCATTCTGTCAGAACACCGTTGAACTTCCTCGTAGTCACCACACATTTGCAATTCTTGAACCTGGAGGGGCGCAAAACAAAGTTGAGTGGGTCAGCAAAACGTACGTATTCAAAACCTTCTTTTCTCTTTGAATATACTAACCCCTCGCCGTAAAACAAATATAGTTTCCCAGAAAATAAACATATATACGTATGTATAGATATGTCAATCATGCTCCATGATATGCCATTCATGCTCACGATATGCCATTCATGCTCACAATATGCCATTCATGCTTGAGAATATGCCACAACAGAATCTCATAATCAAATATAAATGCTCAAGCGTAATTCACATCAATAACATATAATCTAGTAGCCGGGAGTCACCTAACGTGACCTGTACGGCTGCATCTAGAGCTCCAATCTCAACTCAATATCTGAATCTGCACACGAGTCGGAACCACCTAATGTGGTCTGTACGACAGGACTGGGTGTAATATATACGCTCTAGTGCTACGATCACGTGAAGACTGTGCGAATAATCGCGGGTCACCTACGAGTCGGAACCACCTAATGTGGTCTGTACGACAAGGCTTGCACCTACTTGGATCCAAGGCGAGCGTGTGGTGCTGGTGAACATCACGTGAAGGACTGTGCCCTGGCCCTGGGCGGGAGCACTAACACCGGGGGTGCAGATTATGAGCTCTCTAAACATCTCAAACTACTACTGCATAACAACATGAATACCACTTACCTGGCACTTACCTGTGCGTCCACAACACCAAATACACATATATAAATGTATGCCACTACTAATGCATGTGATGATAGTATTTCAATCGTAGCTTACCTGGGCCTCCTCAGCACCATGCAACAGTATGCATAATTATGGTAATGCACATATTAAAATATGATGCATATATGACAAGATATTTAATTCGTATTTCTTTTAAAATACGTTTTCTGGGAAATACGTCAAGCATACGTATATATATATATACTGAAAAATAACTGCCCACTCACTGATCACATCGACGTCTCATAGGTCCCTGAACCTCCCCTAGCTTGGTTACATTCTTCCTCTGTACAATTTTCACCTATACAAAAAGTAACCAAATTGACGTTATTTAACGCACATACACCAAACATTCGTCCATAACTTTCTCATACGTTGCTCAATTTGGGTGTATGAATATACCACGGTGATCTACACGACATCACGAACGCGTGACAATTTTCAGAACTCAATTTGGAGCTCTCACGCGCCCCCACGCGCACTGTTCACGCGCTGCCCACGCGCGCGTCTTCTTCCTCGCGTCGTCGGACTGGTTTCGCCGGAGATGGTGTTTTGCCGGAATTTCTGGGTAAATTTCAAAGTGTCATAACTTCTTCATTTCTTAACCATTTTCAACGTACTATATATCAAAATGAAGGTATTGACGAGACGAACACATCCATACCTGTCTCGACCCCTAACTCGCCGTGGTTTCGCCGGAAAAAGCCCCGACAGCTCCGGCCAAACTTTGAACTTATCGTTCTCCGTGTTCCTACGTCCATTTTTCACGTAATTTATACCAAAATGAAGCCCTAATCATAATCTACCACGTTGGACTAGTTTTATGGCCTAAAAACAACGGAATCAAACTTTTCCAAAAATACGAAAATTCGGCCAAACTTACAGTTCGTGATCCCGATGTCCAAATCCTTCAAACGAAGCACTCCGAGCTTCCTTAGGACCTCACCAAGCTTCCTACAAGCTTCAAAATCCCAGAAAACATCAAGTTTTACGTGTGCATGAACAGTGCACACGCACAGTGAAATTGAAATCCAGGTTTTCCGAAGTGAAACTCACCTGAAATTGGTACCATCGTGTTCGTGTGGTCTTCAGGAGTACGATGGTGGTCTTAGATCCTTCGTTGGTATAATTTTGGGGTGGTTTGTGGGTGGTCTGTGTGAGTTCGAAGGAGAGAGAGAGAACTCTCAGAGAATGAGAGATTTGTGAGGGAGGAGAGAGAGAGAGACAAGGCACGGGAATGAGGGAGGGATTTGAGGGAGGTGGGATCCTACCCAATCCCCAAATCATCAAGTTACAACACATTTTACGCCCCTTAGTCCCGTTTAAGGGCATTTTCATAACTTCACGTCCTCGGAATTAAAATTCCGGGACGGGTTGTGACACATATTATATGTCAATAGAACAAATTAACACCCTAGACATAAATGCGTTGAAAAGGAATTACTTAATTGATAATGTTAGGAAGATTAAATGTATAGATGAAATTTTATAAAATAAACGACATAGAAGTTGATGATTGGAGTATTACTTAACTGTTGATTAACGTGCTTACTTTTAATTAGTGACATAACATTTAATTTACAAATTTAGTCTACCCGCTAAAATATAAGTTCAAATAACTAGCCGATCCAATTATCTTTTCATGTTTTATGAGAAATTTTCGCAAACGATGAGAATTCACAAAACTAGCAGATACTATATAAAAAAGGCAATTAAAAAGACAGGAGTTTAGAGGTTTTGGTTCACTCACAAAGATTTCAAAAAGTAGTAGGTAATTATTGACTCCATCACAAAATAATATCCTTTTTTTAGCAACGGGAAGAAAATTCAAATTAAAAAACTCACCTAACGTTAGAAATTAGAAGTAGAAATTCCATCGAATTAAATCGCTACAATGGCTTCCAGGCAAAATTCAATTCACTTAACCTTCCTATATAAATTTAGTATATATATATGATACAACCATAAATGGATGGAAAGTTAAATGGATTCCGTTGAAATAAATTGAAATAAAAACCCAAAAGAAATGAGGTGTCATTCTTTTAATTAATTTCAATTTTTTATTTATTTTTGGTCAAATCAGAATTCATTTATTAACTTTTATTAGAAATATTTGGATTTGCCGCCAACGAAAAAATGTTTTGAGCCCCAAAAAGGAAGTTGGGGGTATCAAACGGTGCAGAACCTACAATCTCTCTGACTCATTCGTCACTCACTTACTCCCATTCCAATTTCCATTTAACAAATGGCCTTCTACTACAATAGTGAAGAAGGAAATTATTCTTACATCACACGGTGTGAAATTTATTCCGTAAATTTTTTAATTTAATGTCTAATTTAACAAATTTATCGTTTAATAAAAAAATAAACAATAATTATTCTTTTTGAAAAAAAATCCAAATGCTAAACCCAATTGAATTTTTGCCACCCAGTTTATGGCGCCCTTTTTTTTTCCCAATTCATCAAGCTTTTGGCGCGGTTGGCTCCCGTTGGATCGGATGCGTGGTTTCTTCCCGAACCGTGGGTATTTTCGTCATTTCAAGTTACCCGGGCTAGGGTTTCTTTTCTAATTTTTATATCTGCTGCGCGGCGTGTGTGAGTGTGTCGGTTTGTTTCCTCATCTTGCCTGCTCACTGCGCGGCTCTCTCTCTCTCTCTCTCTCTGCCTCTATTTCTCTCTCTACTTTCTCTCGCGGCATGTCGGTTTAGTCCAAGTATTTAGCCTCATCATCCCAATCACCACCCGCCTCCATTGCCAGCCTCCTCTGTTTTCCTCTGTTTTTTCTCTTTCTTTTTTCTCTCTGCTTTTTCGGAAAGCTTCTATAAGCACTTTTGATCTCAGCTTCTGATTTGTGATCGATCTCTTTCCTTCTGGTTCCTCTGTTTTTTTCCATAGCTAGGGTTTTCTGAGTCACTAAAGCTTCTTACTTCACCAGAAACCAATCGATCAAATTGATCGCTGCCCAGTTCGATTTCCCATCTTATCTCGACTGGGTTTGTCTCAGATCTTCAAAATATCTCATACAGAATGTTGGATCCAAGCGATAAAGTGAGTTTATTTGATCCAGAGCTTTCATTTGATCTGGGTTTTTCGGTTTTGATCCGAATAATTGCTGATCGGATCGGGTTTCTGTGTATTTTTACAGGGATCGGAGTCGGAGGGAATGACTATAAAAACCCCAGATGCCGGGTCATCGGAGGAAGGCTTTAAGAAGACCTGCGCCGATTGCGGAACCTCCAAAACCCCCCTGTGGAGAGGCGGTCCGGCGGGCCCCAAGGTCATTTCGCCTCCAATAAACCCTAAATAGTTTCGAAATTACTATTTTGGGTTTTGTTCTTATTTTTTATTTGTGCTTTGCAGTCGCTATGCAATGCGTGCGGGATCAGAAGCAGGAAGAAGAGGAGGGCTATTTTGGGATTAAACAAAGAAAACCCCAACGATAAAAAGGGCAAGAAGAACAAGCAGCTCGGAGACGGCTTGAAGCAGCGGCTGTTGGCTCTGGGAAGAGAGGTTTTGATGCAGCGATCGACGGTGGAGAGGCAGCGGAGGAAGCTCGGCGAGGAAGAACAAGCGGCGGTGCTTCTCATGGCACTCTCATATGGCTCTGTCTATGCTTAGCCAGTTTTAGACTTAATAAATTAAGTTATAAATAATGTTATTAATTTTAGGGTGCAATGGCAATTCTAACCTCCATTTTTCAGTGTAATTTCACCCCCTCCTATTATCTTGTCTCTTTTATTAGTGGAAATTTACTTTGTTCTTTATTTTTTAAGAGTGATCGAGCAAATGTAAGAATTTTGGAAGATCTTGTTCTAATTAGCTCATATAACTCTACTAATTTTGGTATATTATGTGGATTTTGCAAGAATTTTTTTGGTCACTTTCATGACTGTTTCCCCTTTTGGCCTATCATCAAATACCAACCCACCGAGCATAAGGGTCGAAAAATGAAAGTTATCTTGTATTGAAAGAGAATGTTTTCCTGCAATTTGCCAATTTGTTCTGTTTGGCAAATGAGAAAATGGGAGCATTTTTGTTCATCATCATTTAGTATGGTGTATGCTTACCATTTTATTTATCATCGTTAGATAAGTTTGAATTTCGAGATTCGTGTAGTGGATAAGCACAAATTTCAAATTCATCGAACAGTAATAAATAGAATGGTGAGCATACATCATACTAAATAGTGATGAGCAAAAATGCATTATGAGAAAATGGGGTGAGAGTACAAGACTTTTGGAGGGAATTGAACTTTATGAACAAATAGAGGGAAATTCAAAAAAAGATTTGATTTTTTGGTTTCTAAAGGGAAAGTTAGATCAACAAGCAGAGGGAAGTTCAAAAGATTCGAGTACTTTTAGCAGGTGAAGTCCAACGGTTGGGGATATTCTATGTGACTTTTAGAAAGATCAAACAAGAAAGAAATATTGAGAGAATTTAAGATGAGAGCGGCTAGACTCATTTTATTGTTCTATTTTTCCATCTATATTATGATTTGATCTACGTTAAAGGTTGAAAAATTAAAATGTTATTTTCCCATCCATTTTTATTCTTAAAATACCTCTAAGAGAACGAGGTAGGGGCAGGGGAAGTCTGTGCCATTTTTCAATAGGGTGTGATATCTATACTCATTTTTATTTCTCACACTTCTTATTAATTTCTGTTCTTTGATATTTTTTCATTCATTTGATCTGACGGCCAAAAATAAAAAGGGTGTGTGAATAGAACACCCCTTTTTCAATTTGATGACTATCTCTTCCGTCAACACTCATCCCTTCCTCCAACCTCTTCATATTCTAGCCTGAATCTTTCCACCTACCCCTCTCCTCTGCCAAAATGTCCATCTTTCATCAAACCCAACCCTAATCCCTTCTCCTTCCTTTCTCCTCTGTCTGATTCACCATCGACCCCACTTCTTCGTCGAATTAATCAAATCAATCATATCACCTAATCAACCAAATCAGCCCTTCTAAATGAACAAATGAAAAAAAGTTAAGGTTTCACCATAAAACCAATTGACAATATGAGGAGTAGCATAACCTCTTATAGGCCCTTACAAGGTTTCTCCTTTCACCAATGAACCAGCCCTTCTAAATGAACTAAATGAAGAAAGTTGAGGTTTTACCATTAAACTAATTGGCCATGTGGGCAGTAGCCCAACCTCTCTTTTATCTTCACATCCTCACACGCTCCCTCATGTGTGATGAATTTTCAAGCCATACACGTGGACACATGAATTTGGTGATGTGGAGCACGTGTAGCCGTTGGGCTTTACACGTGGGCCAACCTGCTCTGATACCATGAAGAAAATTGAGGTTCCAACATAAAACCAATAGGCAATATGGGAAGTAGCCCAACCTCTTATAAGCCCTTACGATGTTTCTCCTTTCACCAATGTGGGATTCTTACATTAACATTCTCACACTAGAAGCAACAATACTGAATTTTAAAGATTTAGATATTAAAATGTCATTTTCTAAAAAATCATTTATTAAATTGCATTTGGAAAGCACAAAACAATGGTTGATCGTTGGGCATTTATGGGTATTTGGCAACAGACAAGAAGGGTGTTTGTTACGGGTGAAAAGAAAAGTAGGGTCTAAATTATAAAGTGGAAGAAAAAATAGGACAATAGACTCAATTATAAGGTATAGTCTCAATTAGGGGGAGGGAGATTTGAACTTCTAGGCAATAGCACTCAAGTTAATAAGCAAAACTGATGCGCCAATTTATTAACCAACCCAAAACCGAACTTCTAGGAAACTTGATAGCGCTCTAGTTAATCAACTTGAATGATGCACTGGTTTATTAATCAACCCGAAACCATTTTTAAAGCCTAAATACCAAATTAACCAGTGGTGCGGCTTTAATGTTACGTAGTATTCAGTGATATGACTGTTTTAGCCATTAAATTTGATTTTGTCAACTATTTAGATATTCTATTTTGAATTTCAATTACGTATTTTTCGTTCTACTATATACGAAGTACGATTGAAGAAAAATTGATTAATTAGATAAAAATAATTGGATTGACAAAAAGTAGGAAATGCAGTGAAGTGGTATTTACTGCCATGCATGATGCATGCATCTAATTTTAGATTTGATCATGATTGTTATATGATGAAGACGGCTGCAAGGTCCTTGTAGCGCCACAACTATTGGTGAATAATGGAAAGACAGGAAGGAACTCAAAGGCTCGTCTTTTTCTTCCCAAAAGGGTAAATCCTGCATTGACTTCTTTTTTATTGTGATTTGTTTGTTAGCCATCCTATCAAGCAATGGCGCCGTCACTGTCTGCCAGAAGCAATAGCATGCACCAATTTACTTCTACGTGTGTGGAATTTAAAATCATTTGTGACATGTATTTACCTAGAAAAAAACTTCATTCGAGCAGCCGGTTAGGTCGTTCCCACCAAGAATGAGTTCGTGTATTTACATCACGTTGAGTAGGATGGTACTTAAATAAAGTTGGGTTCATTCTTATGTGAAAGTTTTCGATCATCTAAATGTTTGAGTTATTATATTCAAGTTTTTCTCGTATTTATGGTCCTTATTTAGTAAAGGAGGAAAACTTGAATATCATGGGTCCATATAATTCCTCTTTTTTTTCCTCGTCATGATTTGTCACGTGATTAGAGAAATAAAAGAGATTGCTATAATTTTGAAAAACATTCACAGCACAATACTACATGAATATTTATTGAACAAGACAAGGAATTAACCCACAGGTCACCCACCATTATGAACCGGCACATCATAGCCTCTTGTTCCAGTTTGAATATCAAAGTGCGGGACGAACAAAAGAATACAAACTACGAGATTATTTTATTAATTGAAATCAAATAAACAATAGCCAACACAACTATAAGCTAATAACTACATTGTGACTAACTTATTATTCTACGAGATTCAAAGCATTTATTTATAGTGAAAACTAACCCAATCCTAATAAGCAAGAAAATGAAACCCTAGTTCTAACGGGCTAGGGCAAAAGTACTAAACATTAAAATAAGCCTAAATATTAAAAATTTCCAATAGTTCCTTCTACGATGATGTTGGACAATTGCATATGATTCACAATTCTAAACATGAGTTGTATTAACTTGTTTCATGTAAGTTTTTTTTTTTCGTAGATGATACGAGAGTGAGTCAAAGTCAAAGCAATACTTCCCTCCTCATAATGTACAAAATGAATTGAAAAGTTGAAAACCATCAATACATGCACAATGTATAAAGATTATGCGCTTGGGAATGGGACGGTTTGTTGTTGTCTAAAAGTGTTTCCAAGTTGACAAGCTAGCTATATTATTTCCTTGTTTTTTGATTTATGTCATGGACATATATACAAGACTATATCAAAAGAATTAGTATAATACTCTCAAAGTTGGAAGCCATTTAGTAGTTGGAACCTTAAAGTTAAGCGCAATAGCCAACTATGTTTCCCACTTTTATGTCAGCACTATTATTTTAGCTTCACCAACTAATGGTTAAAAAGAACACTATTATTTAAGAGCACTTTGCTACTAGATGGTGCACGGTTGTTGAATGCTCAAACTTAATATTCTTAATTACTTTTTGTGCCGGATTGTAAGAGCAAATTAAATGACTTGAATCATATATGTTAATGCGTATTTAGCAGACCAACATCAAATATTATATGATCTACTTTTCACTTTTAAACCAATTGAACTAAACTCATCACCTGTGTCTATCTCCAACAAAGCCAAAAGCAGTCAACTCGTGCTGAAAGTGATCACATAAACCATGCATCTAATCTAACTGTTTTGTAAGTTTGATTGTCGTGTATGAACAAAACCTACCTTGAGTGCGGCAATACATGTTGGGTGACATCGAAACACATATGACTGACCGTTTGGCCAATGCGTGAATAACGTGGCTACGGATGCAGCTACATAACGAACATTGATAGGATTTTTACCATCTGCAAAAATGGAGATAAAAACACTTAAAAACACTTGCAAGAGCACAATGTAGTCATAGTATAGTCAGCTCTAGCAAAGTCGTTCTCCATAGGGATTGATTGAATAATTTGTGTAAATACCAAATCTTAATTAATTACTTAAAACAAAGTTTTGAAAAAGGTTAATTTTGAAATTTTAAATAAAAACAATTTAAGAAATCAACTAGAAAACAATTTAAGGAAAATCAATTTGAAAAGAAACGTTTTGAAAGAAGAACAATAATAAAAATGCACTAGGGTTCCGTCATCACCCTAACAATCATATGTAACTTTACCAAGTACTTATGCATTACACATGCAACTTTGAAAGTTAGGTTTTTCTACTGCATATTCTCCTCGTGATATTCAAGCAAGAACATATATCTAACATGCAATCCGTCTATGATATTCAAATCAAATGTAAACAAGTAAGACTCATTAAGTTTTGTGAAAACCCCTTTGAAAAAATCATGCAACCCCTTAAGAGCGTGATATTCGCCTTAAGTGAAATAAAAGTATTAACCACAAGAAGCAATACTCAATCCTCTGGTGATATTCCGACCAAATTGCATCCGATTACGTATCTAAACATCCAAATTGTAGCTAAGCATTAAGATATAAAGATAGTTTAAACACAGTGATTAATGCTAAGGCTACATATTCATGCTAACGCTCGTGGCTTCACCCTAGCAAATGGAAATTAGTTACGCACAATCATAAAACAAAATGAAATTTATTAAAGGAAAACTAATGAAAATGACTTCAAAACTTTAAGTTTTAATAAAAAACCACCTAATAACTTTATTTAATGATAAGGACAAGAGATTAAAAAGAAGAAAAACATAAACTAATCCAACCAAAGCTTGTGCAATGCATGCCAAGCAATTCATCAGAGTCAGAATTGAAGAGAACCACGTGTAGTCTGTAGTGCAAAAGCTCATCACCTTCTTCAACCTTTTCTCTCTCTCTCTTTACGAATCCATATTCAGCCCTTTCCAAGGGACTTGCTTCATTAAATTCAGATAAAAGTTAGAAAATGGTGCGTTACAGTACCAAATGAAGCGACTTGCTTCATTAATTTTGGTAAACATAGATGCTTGTGCCATCTTCTTCTCGAGTAGTCTAATGCTAATGTCAGCATCCAAAACTCTAACAAATTCTGCTAAAGTTGTTCTTGTGACTCTCTCAAACTTACATCTCGGTGGGTTTACAAGGGGTGGGCTAGGTTCAATTTGGTCTGGGTTGTGGGCAACCAAAACTAATGTGGGTATTTTTGTATGCGTAAATGGAGAGAGAAGGTTGAAGAAGGTGAACAGGAAAAAGGAGGGGAAGAGGGGAAGAGATGACTTAGCTTGTGTGGAAAAAAAAAAATTAAAGGAAAGTCAAATAAATTGATTGAGAGGAATGTCAAATAACAAACACGGATGTGATAGTACTAGTTACGAAATAGTGATAGTATTAGTATTTGGTTTAAAAAATAGTCAGTGTTTAGTTTACGAACTAGTGATAGTACTAGTGTTCCGTTTAAGAAATAGTCAGTGTTTAGTTTATGAAACAGTGATAGTACTAGTGTTCGTTTGATAAATAGTCAGTGTTTAGTTTACGAAATAATGATAGTACTAGTGTCCCGTTTAAGAAATAGTCAGTGTTTAGTTTACGAAAAAGTGATAGTAATAGTATTCGTTTGATAAATAGTCAGTGTTTAGTTTACGAAATAGTGATAGTATTAGTGTTCCGTTTAAGAAATAGTCAGTGTTTAGTTTACAAATAGTGATAGTACTCATGTTCAGTTTATAAAATAGTGATAGTACTAATATTCGGTTTAAGATATAGTCAGTGTTTAATTTAAGAAATAATGTTCATTTTAAGAAATAGTCAATGTTTGGTTAAGAAATGATAATAGTGCTAGTGTTTGTAAAACTGAAAAATTACAAATTTTCTTTATTTTTGGTCTTGTAGTATTATTACTTAATTTGTTCTAAAAAAAATTACAATTTATTATTTATTTTTAATCTTGTAATATTATTACTTAATTTGTTTTAAGAAAATTATGAAACAATGGTCAAATAAACGAACAATAAATAAAAAATAAAAAAGTATATTGTTTATTGAGTAAGAATAGAAGAAGAGTGGGGAGTGGGGAGTGGTGAAATGAGAGGGGAGAAAGAAGAGAAAAAGTTGACGTGGAATAGTGATTTGACAGTGCAATTTAATAAAATATGTGAAAGGGGAGGGAGGGAGAGAGAGAGAGAGAGGGGGGGGGGGTTTAAGGACGATGAGGGTAGTGAGTTTGTGTGGGTGATGCGACGCGCGAGACTCGGTGCATCAGTTTTTACTTTTTAGTTTTTTTATTTTTATTAAATTCTTATGTTAAATTGTTGTCCTTTGTATTAAAATTTAAGTCCTTTTAATTAAAGTTTAAGCTCTTTTTATTAAATAAAATTAGTGGATGGTTTTTGGTTAATAAAAAGTTTAAATAAGTCATTTTCATTAAAGTTCCCTTTTATTAAAGTAGAAAAATGAAAGAAAACACATTGTAAATAAACTTGAATCGTAAAAAACTCTCTAAGCCGACTTTTCTAAAATAATGCATTCTCTGTAACCCTAATGGCTAATTAGCCTTATTTATGCTAATAT
This sequence comes from Pyrus communis, assembly GCF_041283825.1. Lineage (NCBI taxonomy): Eukaryota > Viridiplantae > Streptophyta > Magnoliopsida > Rosales > Rosaceae > Pyrus > Pyrus communis. Next base: position 21,719,520 of record NC_142577.1, on the reverse strand, counting down.
AAAATAAAATGTTACTTAGAAAAGGTCTTAGAATAAAACTAGGAAACAAAATCCCAAATTAACTAGGAGAATCTGCCATGAATCTGTCCAACCACGTTTTAGCCCTAAATCTCCTCCCAATCCGGCTCATGATAGCTTGTTTTAAAGATTAGAACAATCTGAACACATCACCAGAAGGGGCCAAATCCAAAATAGGCCATCGTGGGCTCCAAAATTCGTAATTAAACCCAATATGTTACTTTGACAGCACTGCGCGCTACTCCTTTATTTTGATATTTTGATATGATCAAGCTAAGAGTGTCACATCCCTGCCCGGGCCCCCATCACATCCTGAGCTCGATTCCACCGTAGCACGATATTGTCCGCTTTGGGCCTCGACCACGCCCTCACGGTTTTGTTTCTGGGAACTCCCACGAGAACTTCCAAGTGGGTCACCCATCCTAGAAATGCTTTCCCGCAAACTCGCTTAACTTCGGAGTTCCGACGGAACCCGAAGCCAGTGAGTTCCCAAAAGATCTCGTGCTAGGTAGAGATGAAAATATACATATAAGACTTACATGATCCTCACCCCTGGGCGATGTGGGATCTTACAATCCACCCCCCTTAGGGGCCCGACGTCCTCGTCGGCACACATTCGGCCAGGGATTGGCTATGATACCAAATTGTCACATCTCGGCCCGGACCCCCACCACATCCTTGGCTCGACTCCACCGTAGCACGATATTGTCCGCTTTGGGCCCCGACCACGCCCTCACGGTTTTGTTTCTGGGAACTCACACGAGAACTTCCCAGTGGGTCACCCATCCTAGGAATGCTCTCGTGCGAACTCACTTAATTTCGGAGTTCCAACGGAACCCGAAGCCAGTAAGCTCCCAAAAAGCCTTGTGCTAGGTAGATATGAGAATATAGATATAAGGCTTACAGGATCCTCACCCCTGGGCGATGTTGGATCTTACAAAGAGACTCACGAATGTCCTCTAATTGGAATTACTCCAAAATTCATCCATTTGATCACATTTTGCCGTAGAGGAAGTAAGAAATCCTATATTAAAAATATAAATCAAAGTATCAAAATTCTCACAAAATAACCAAAAAAATTAATACTAAAAATATGGTAAAATATATAGTATAATATGAACTCATCAAATATAGTATAATATGGACTCATCAAACGTGAGAAAGGGCATGTCCCCTCTCCAATTCTCCTTGTTTCTTCCTTAACTGCATTGACCCTTTGGACTCCGGAGTCCCCCCTGCCATATAAGGCCCCTCCTCCTCTGTAGTCTAGCTCCGCCACTGTATGCTAACTTTGATACATTGTAACAATTGGAATCTCTAACTCATAACTAGCTGGCAATGAATGAATAGACATACCAGACTACTTGAACAACAAAATTAAATATTTATAAAGCATATAGTTGCAAATTAACTTTATGTTCTCTGGGTGAATGTTTCGGGATCAGAATGTTGGCTTTTGATATTGTCACATGTCATGTTTTGGGTGATATACCGTATTCTAATGCATGAATGGTTTCTTGTGTTTTGGGCTGCAGCTACGTGGTGTTGGTTCCAGAAAGAGAGAATGTAGTTGGAAATGCAGTAGGACAAGTTACATGCCAGCAATATGTTCCCAAGTCCTCCACATGCCTTGTACTTGTTAACTTTCCCCACTGTCTTTTCTTTGGAAGACTTGATTCTTTTCCCACTTCTCTTGGCCTTTACTTGAGCTGGTTCATTGATCATACGTTGTTCAATTTTTTTTTTTGTTGGCACTTCTCCAACACCTAAACTTGAGCGTAATTCTTTAATTTCAATACGAAGCGATTCAATACATTTTCTTACAAGTTGAGTTATTTCTTCCACAAAGGATGATTCATTAATTAAGCACTATGAAAGTCGAGACAACTAAATATGCCTCATCACTTCATCCTGGAGCTTTAAAAATGTTGTTTTTGTATATAAACCACTCATCTGTTTTTCAATTGGAAATAATGTCTTCAATTTTGGTACTTCATTAACATCCACATTAGAAACCAACTCTTTGTGTCTTTGGTGTCTAAGTGCACTTTCAACTCTTTGACTAGTCGACATTCCTGTAGAAAATATATGCATGTAAAATGCAAGGACCCATTGCTTACGGAGTTTGTATATTGAGTGTAGCCATTCATGATTCTCCAAAGTACTATGTTGCAATAATGCATGCTTCCAAATTGTGGCAGATAAGCTGAAAGCATTGGGCCTCATCAATCTCTTTATGTGGATCCTTCTTTTTGGAAGCTTATCTGGGGACTGCACATTATGCATAAGGTAAAATTCTTCCTATGGCGGATTGCTAACAATTGCCTCTCCACGATGTCGGGCCTATTCCAAAGACGCTCATGTGCTTCTCCTCTCTACAGAAAGTACGGAACATTCTAGTTTGCTTTGCCCTTGGACAAAGGCTGTTTCGTTTGCTTCTCCGTTGAACTATCATATTGATATCCAAGCTGTTACGGTATTACCTCATTTGCCCAATGGTTTATTGCTTTGGCATCTCTTGGGGAGGGCAATAATCTTAGACGCGGTCGCATCCTCTTTGCCGTGGCCTTGTTTTGCTGGGAAATCTGGAATCCAGATGTCACGCTTGCTTCAACGGCTTGCCTCCCTTTCCTTCCCTAACTGCCAGGAGGGCTATGTCGTCCATGGCGGAGTTCAATGCAGCCAATCCCCTTGAGATTCTTCAACCATCTCCGGTCGCCCCATATCTAGCATCACTCCCTGACAGCCTTCTCCCTCTTCTTTTTTGCAGGTCAACTGTGATGCCTCATGGTCTATGGATTCTAGGCGTTCTGGTTTGGGGGTGGTTATCCGTGACTTCCGCGGCTCTTTGGCTGCTGGCAGTTGTGTTAATGGTTCTGCATCTTCTGTTCTTGAGGCTGAGGCTAAAGCGGTGATTCTTGCTATGCAAACGGCACTATCTCGGAACTTGGACAATGTTCTTTTCGAGTCCGATTCTGCTTCTCTGGTCCAATACATCAATGGGGATAAGAAGAAGGTTTCCTGGTCTATCTTTCCGTTACTACGCCGGATTTTTGGAATCTCCGTCACCGTTTCCATTTTTCTAAATGGTGTTGGGTTCCCCGAAATTCGGCGGCCGATTGGGTCGCCTTGCATTGTAGAAGAGGGTTGTGTCCGGAAGTCTGGGTATCCAAACCCCCATCCGCGCTAGTCCATATCCTTTCCATTGATGGACTTCCTTGTCCCCACTGACTTGGCTCTTGGATGCTTGGTTCTTAACGATAATGACTCAGCTACGCTATATGTCTCCCCTATATGTCCTTAAGTTCCATGCCTCTCCTGCTTATGTGTTTTGTTTCTTTCTTTTGGTCCTGCAGTGGCGGTTGGCAGTTGACTTTGACTTGTATTCTCTGTTGTTATTTATGGAGGAGTATCTCTGTTCAATTGGAAAAAAAAAAAAAAAAAAAGGCTGAAAGCATTCGGCCTAGCTTTTGTGGAAACTTATCCTTATCTGCTAAATATAATACCCGTGGAATGTAAGAGGAAAAACTTGAGCTATGGCCTTTGATGTAGACCGCTAGGAATAGCGTTCAGCTATTGCTTAAATAACTAAATGAATGACACAATTTTCTCATTACTTTGACAACCCACACGCAAATATAATTCTCTGGGTGTGATGGTTAACCCCTACAAATGGAGCAAAAAGTTCATACTATACTTATTTGTGTTATAATTCGTATCAAAAGTAACTACATCACCAAAAAAATAAGTACGTTTTTCAGTTAAATCAATAAAAAAACAACGGTTCAACTCTGATCATCTCTATCAATTTCGAAATAAAAAGATGGGTTCTTTTCCTTTTTTGAACCAAAATATTCAAGAAGCATGTCGGCATCATGTCCCTTGATATTTTTCTTCAAATCTCTTTCAACGTTTCTCAAATCCTTGTTAAATCCAACATTTTCAATTCCACCTGCCTCAATCTCCATTATTCTGAATTGTTGACTGGTAGGTACATTGCACTGCTTAGTGTTTCCATGTAAAGCTTCTTTGCTTTCAAAACTTTGCAGTGTGAAGGTAGTAGATGTACAATTGTAGGAGTTGAAAGTACATGCTTATAATACTCTTCAAAGTTACAAATATACCACTTAGTCCCAAACTTGTCACAAGAAATGCTTGACCTTGCCTTACAAACCCTGCGTTATCTTTGCAAACAATTTGCCTTAGCTTTGCCTCATTCTCCATTATTCTTCTTTGTTTTATGATAAGTTTCATCTGCTTCACCTTTCTTAGAACAAACAAATTGTTTCAAGGTAATTTCTTTCGTTCATTTTTCTTCTTACTTTAACCCATTATGACACTAAATCCAACTTTTAAATCATCTTTTTTCTTCTTCTCCTTCTTTCTCCTTGCACTTTCAACACCAGCTACTAAGCTTGGCACATAAGTCAGGGATGACTATGGAATTGACGGAGAGCGATTGTGCTCGAAATGAAACGAAGTCTGCGAGATAGAGAAATGTGTGGGCTGCTTTGGTGTCGGTTGATGGCGGTGAGGCTAGCATTTTGCTGGTGTTGAAGGTGCAAGGTGACAGTTTATGATGATGATGAGGTCTTCGTGCTTTTGGTTTGTAGAGATTTACGCGAGGCTTGAGATCAAGTTCATGTATAAAAGTGAAAGGAATTATTCTGGCTATATATGATAGGCTTGATAAGCCAACGTGATGATCAAATGAGATGGTTATGTTTGCTTTCTCGTCTGGTTGTGATTCATGCATGGTTCTTGTAATAATGAAATCATATAGGGTTTAAGTGGTTCGTTAATTCTTCAACGTCCACCAGAGGTGTATATGTATTTGAATTTCACTATGTAAGAGGGATTTACATCATACAATGAAGATGACCTAGAGCCTTTACGTAATCTAAAAAAAATGGATGATGAAAGACTGGTCAGAGAAGGAAAGAGATCTTGTTGCTCGTGTGTTGTTCCTCATGCGTTCGTTATTGCCCCTTTTATAGAGAGATGAATCATATATATCAAGACAGAAGTTGGATGCTTGAAATCTTCACTTACGTCTCAAGTAGTCCACCTATTATCATCTCATTGCAAGATTTGGAACAAAATCGAGTAAGATAATATTGCAGCCAATGATTGATATCCCTATAAGTTAATGAGTAAGCACTTCTAATACATAAGATTTTGCCACCTGCATGATATATTAGACAAATGTATAAGCGACCTTCCGCCACCACTTTTTAGAGTGGTGAGTAATCACCAAGTCTTTAGTTCTCAATGATTACCGACTTACCACCTCATCTTTGGAGGAAAATCAAAGACAAAACTACTCAAATAGTCCCACCTCGAGCTCTCGGCTCTTTGTTGCTGGTTGTACTTTGAATTAAACCAAAGAGGCTTATAGCAATAATGAGTTGCCATTAACAAGTAAAAAGCAATTTTAAGGCCTAACAAACAATCTAATGAGGATGGCAAATAGTAGAAACCTCTCGAGCTAGGCTTAAGAATGTATTCTTGTAGTGAAAGACTCTTTACTAATTTACATGCTAAATATACGAGTTCTTGTAGGCATAATGTATAAAAAGAAATTGAAGTAAAAATTGTTACAGTTGGAATAAAATTAAATACTTGCATACACACACGCATGTATATACTCGTATTTTTTTTAAAGAAGGGTATTACATGAAACCTTAATTTTTTTTAATTAGTTTGTGCTATGCAATTTGTTTAGGTATAATAGGATTATATAACTTCATTAATTTTCCTACCGCTAGATTAATTCAGGGCTCATATAAAAGAGGTCCTTGTAGGTTCTCAAAATGAAAACCTCAAGAAAGCAACTCTGTACATTCGAGTTTTTCTTTTTGAGTCAACCCCTACACTCTTGTAACTGATAATATTGTTTGGCTTTCATACATAAGGAGTCATTTCTTCTTAACCTACACATATTCAAAAGTACACCTCTTAAAACTACTAGAAAAGTTAGAGGTGGATTCATTTGCTATTCTTTACTCATGACACACCAGATTCAAATCTCGATATCATAATTTAGATAAATTTAATATAAGTTATCTATTATTTGTAAAAATAAAATACTTTAAATTTAAGTTTACGAAACAAATTCTAGAACTAGAAATGATGTAAAGTATTTTATTTATTTAATTGTTTAACTGGCATTTCGTTTTATGCAAGCGATTGTGATAAGGGAAGAATCAAACTTATCCTCTTAGCCTCTTGAGCTCAATCTTGATATCTATTTTTTGAGGGGCCATTAGAATTTCGATGCAGAGTCACAGTAAGAATGGCAATCTCTAATCTCTATCCTTTCTATTTCCTGTGTGAGTGCTCGAGCCTAGGATGCCATATGCCAACTTGGCAGGACACCCCACCGCCCTCCCCCCCCAACCCAAAACCCATTTGATTACGTGCCCTCCAGCTAATTGTTCCCACACCTCTACTCATCTATACAACACATTTTTTTCCCTTTATTATTTGTCTCTTTAACAATCTCCTGAGCCACCATCCATTCACAATATCTGATGCTGACTTGTTTGCATATCTTTCTGCATTTTATGTAGAAAATCTCATAAGTTTTCTTTACTTTTCATGTCCAAATTCTCAATTTATTATTTACCAAACGAGTTTGGCTTCGGTAGTTCAGCCTATTAAGTAATCTGATTTTTTTAACTAAACTGTTTGATTGTTTAGAATCAATTTTTACTTTTCATATCCTGAATTACTCAGTTATTCTGGACGAAGAAAAATTGTTATGAAACATTGAAAAGTTATATAACCCCCTAAAGAGAGGGAAAGTTTGTTGATTTCTGCCGACATGGTCGGGGGATCTATCGATGATTGTACAACTGAGTTTTGATCTCCAGAATCTGTTTGTCATCTTATTTTTCAAAGAAAAGAAAGCACTTTGAGAGGTTCCTGTTTTTGGCACAAAGAGAGCAACGCATGATGAGAGGTTCCTGTTTTTGGCACAAAGAGAGCAACGCATGATGCACCCGTTTGCACAATTGATTAATGAATAAAAAGAGACGACTACCGGCACACCTTGGAGAATCTTTAATAGGAGTGTAGATATGTAAGGCAAACTAATAAGACGTATATCACATTGACATGAGAGCAAACGAACAAAATGATGGCACATTGACCCAAGCAATGTCGGTTTAACCAAACAACAAAATAGTTTTTGTGTGTGAGAGAGAGAGAGAGAGAGAGAGGTGTCAAAGAAAGACACTGCCCCCACTGAAGTTTTTCCCATGACACACCACATTCATCAGAAAAGCATAGTGAAAAGAGGCCTCTCTAGCACACAGTTTTTTCGTTGTGATGCTAAACCTTCCTTTCTATTCCTTTCTCCAGCTGAGTAAGAAATAGATGCCTCATGACTCATCAATGACTCTTAGTTGCTAAGCTAATCAAATCAGAAACTCGTGTCAGAAAAACAGCATCTGCCATATCTTTTGCATGCTACTCCTGTTCAAAGCTCGAAAGTACTGACTGCTAGAATATTCTCAAAGACAGTCGCTCACAGGCGCATCGGTGACTGCAGGGTATGAGTGTCCATGCATGCGGATGCGGACTACTGTCCTAAAACGCCAGTAGAGATATGAACTCAACTCAAATGATCTCATGGTTGGAATTGGAAGTTCAAAGAGTCTCATGTGTTACTCTTTAACCTACCAAGATCGTCCCTAATATTTGACCAATAAACGAATGATTTCATGCAAAGCAAAACTAAAGGCTCCTACAGCAAAAGTAAGTTATCTTTGCCATAGAAAGAAGACGATGGCATATTGACACATGGCCGCTAATATTTTTGTCCCAAACTACTCAAATGGTCAAAAGCAGCCAGAGAGACAGATGTACATTGCATTTGGGAAGCTGGCAAGGTATTTTTTGGAGCAGGATTATCTCCATTATCTCCCCTCTTTTTTCCCTCCTTTTTCCTCCTCTCTTATTTAAACGGTCACGGTTAAATCACGTCAACATCATATATTAATTTTTTATAACAAGAAAATGTAAGAGGAAGGTATAGAAGGGGATAGAAAGAGTAGAAGAGAGAATCCTAGTCTGTATTTTTTAGTGTGTTTTGTGATAACCTTTACCGTCAGAACTTTTAGCCGTTGTATCTTTAGTCAAAAATATAATAAACATTATTTAACGACTAAAAATCTCATTTATAGAAAAAAAATTTCATTGTAACGAGAACACGACACCAAGTGTTTTTATGTAAGTAGTGAGAAATTTTATTTTTTAAGTTATTAACTTTTTAACATACAATTCCTATCATTCGTATAATAACACATGATATACCACCTCATGTGCCAATCATATTAAAAAATCTCTACATATATAAAATACATCGAAACATAATAAAGCTTTCAAGCTGGAAACCTTGAACAAAAAGAGGGAAACACAGTACTCGGGAGATGGGTCCCTGCATAAGAGATTTTTCAGTATGACCGGTACATAGAATGGTACAACACATGTTGCAAATGGTGGAATATATGTGCTAAAAAATTAATAACTTAAAAAAAAAAATTCCACCACTTCTATTAAAACACGTAATGTACTACTTATATTTCCATCATAATTAAAAATTTCTCTCCCCAGAGCCTATCTTTGTACCCGAGTTAATAAACTTGTCGACATCAGGCACCTCTTGGTACCCAATTGTAAATACAAATTGCTTAATTAGGCCCCAGCTTAATCTTACTTTTATAAATTTATTTGAAAGTATTTTTAAAATAATTTTAAAAAATTTAAATAAAATATTTTTAAAATCAATTCTCAGTGAAAAATGCAAATGAATCATAAAAGAACATTTAAAATGCTTTATAAAAAAAAAACACATAATTGATGTTTATTATAAAAAGCACTTTTAAGTAATTTTGAAATCAAACAATATTTTTTATAAAAATGATTTCAGTTATTTTAAAAATAGTTTCTAACGAACCATACAACCATAAGATAAATATTAGAAATTTAATCTATCTATGAATGAATCAACAATGTACATTCTACTCTAAAATATTAGAAGATAATGGTCAAAAGAAGAATATCGGGGTTTATCAATACAAAATTAGAAATTTTAAAGAAAAGTTCACGGTTCGTTTAAATAAAAATCATATTTTTACACTAAAATATCAATCATATTACTATTCATTTTATCCTTTATTTAATCATTATCATTATAATTTAAAATTTTCAAACTCTTTCCATTAATTTTCTTACAAAATTCGTTATGCACAAATAATTCCTACGGAGCTATGCAAATTTTTAGCAAAAATGAGTAACAATTTACTTTATTTTCAAGATCATATTAACCAAATAACGATCGATACAAATTGCCCATCAAATTACAACGGACCAGCCTACAAGGCTACTACACCATTATAATTCAGACAGATAAATTAAGGCAAAAGAGAAAAAAAAATTAAAGAGAGATCGGAAGAGAGAAAGAGAGAATTTACTTCCCATCTGTAATCTTTCAGCTCTAACTTCAAGTGTCAGTGAACAGAAACCCTTGTTCCTCAAGGGCATTTTCGGAAATGCAAAATCAGCAGTAGGCAACTCCCATCTCTTTCTGTCTTCGTTTTCTTCTTCAATTGTTTGCTCAGTCGTAGATCTGTGAATCTGCCGCCACATTATTAATTCCACCTTCCTTGTCTGTTTCCTTTTCCATCAAAACAAACAGAGCATAACAGAAAACAGAGCAACACTGAAAACAGTGTAAACTAATGGGTGGCTAGCCACCAGCTGGACTGAGCTGGACGCCGTATGGGGAGGAGGGTTATAATAGTAAAACGGAAAGTACGGCACAATTGGGTTTGGCGGCGGTGGCACTGGGTAGTTCTTGCCATTCGGCGGAGGATAAAACGCACCCCCGCCACCCCCGCTGCCGCCTTGCGGTGGCGGGTAGTTGTAGTAAGTGGGCTGGGAAGGTGGCGGAGGAGAGTAGTAGGTGGTTCCGGAGCTCGGTGGCGTGGGAGGCGGCGGACAGTTGGAGGATGAGGATGGCGGAGAAGGCGGCGGAGATGAGGGCGGAGGAGGCGACGGTGGAGGAGGAGATGGCACTTTGCCACATGGATTTTCGCAGACAGAGCACATTTCGCATTCGATCTGCTCCTTGGAAGTCACTTTAGGCTTCGGCAGCGGCGAAGAAAGCGTTGTGGTGGCGACGGTGAGTAGAAGTAGAAGCTTGAAAAAGAAGTGGGTCTGATGAGTAAATTTCATGGTTAGCTAAGAAAGATCAAGAAACGCAACAAGTAAAAGTAGTGAAAAATGGAAAAACGGAGTGGGAGGTGGAGGAGTGAGAGTGTTGAGAGACTTTAAGAGAGAGAGAGAGAGAGAGAGAAGGCGCGGGGGTAAGTAATGGTCTTGTCCTTGAAGCTACACCGCATCATTTTGTAAGAGTGGGTTTAAATAAGGGGTGTGTAATTCGTAGGGCTGGTTTGATATTGTTATATTTTGAAAAAAAACTGATTCTGCTATGTTGTGAAAATAAACGGTTGTGAAATAAAGTAGCAGAGTGTTTGGTAAACTTTTTTGTAAAAGTGCTTTTGAAAAAAAAAAAACAGTATTATAGTGTTTGGTAAACTTTTATGTAAAATAGATGTGAAAAAAACCGATTTTTCAAAGCGGGGTTTTGCAGTTTCTTGTTTTTGGATTTTTTTTCACCCAAAACTGTGAAAAAAAACTGAAGCTGAATGTTTACCAAACACAAAAATAGCTTCCAGCTTTTTTCAGAATCACCTCAGTACCAAACCAGGTCGTAGAGTGAGATGAAGGAGCTGCTTAACCTTCAAGTTGTAAAAAGAGGACACCGCACCGACGCGTTTTACTTTCACAGAAAGTGGCCTCATATTACTCGGAGGACGTTTAGGGCAAAAGTCCAGAATTTGAGCTTAAAGCTAATGGATGGGGGGTGGTGGGGCGGGCGTGGACGGCGCCTTTGATTTTTAGGGCGGGGTATCCCTTGTCCTGAATTTCGGCCCAAGCAGAGGCAAAGTGACGTGTATTAACCTTTTATTCAGTTACATGGGTTGCATTATCCTAATGCCATAGGTGACATGTGACGAAATGTACTACGAATGTGCAATGTTGGGAGTTGATGAGTTTTTCAAGCATGAGAGAAGCTGACACATGAAAAGATGGATTGTATATGCGCATGCAATGTCAAGTTGAGTTGAGCCCTATTTTGTTTCATGTCACTGCCCTATTTTGTTTCATGCCACTAGAGAGACGGAACCATTAATTTTCTAGTGTGTGGAATTTACATTCTCATTAAATAACGCATGAGTATGTGAATTGTTGAGATCGGTATGATTAATCTTTATCTTGAATCGTATTAAAACCACAGTATCTAACCTAAAACCAATGCGTTGTGGTTGCAGAAAGGAAAGTAATGATGATGTGTTGAAATGATGGGAATCCATTTAGTTCAGTAGGGTACACTCGTTGTTAAATAGTTGCTAATCACTTGGTACACTCTGCTAGTAATGAGCTGTGCTAAAAGGAAACAGTGAAAAGGTTGAGGAATTAGCACAGTCATTGTTGTTGGGCTTGACTTGTACACAGATGTTCATACGTGGAATGAAGACAAGCTCCACTTGGTGTGCATGGTTTGTTAGAGCAGTTCCACCGTGGGAAAGGTCCCTCCGGGTTATCTACTATTTAATCCATTTAGTGAACAGTAATTGTTCTTAATAAACAGTAATTGCCTTTTACATTTCCACCCTTACACTTGAATAACCCTGACAACAGGTAAATAAAATAATAATATTTTTTGCAATTGTTTGGAATTTCCCGTGCACCTCTCCACTCCTTCACGTCACTCCCTCTCTTTCCACTCATCTTTCTCACTCCTCTCCATTTTTCTTTGAAGTTCCTCTCTCTCTCTCTCTCTCTCTCTCTAGAGCTCCAAGAGCTCTCACCCAATTTCCTCTTCGAAAATTAAACAAATCAAACTCCAAAACCATGAAACCTTAATCTCTGGGATTAAAGGATCCTTGCTATACCGTTGCATGCGTCATCAGATCATCATGGTGTAAACCACCATTGAAGCCGAGAGCTTCAAGATCTGAAACTCGAACCTAGGTGGGGTTCTCTATGCAAATCTTGTTTCATTATGTCTTAATGTTGCTTGGGACAAGATTTGTGATATTTTTCCAGTTCGAAACTAGAGGTTTAACCCCCTGCAATTTCTCTGAAACCTTGCCCAGTTTTTGGTCACGTCCTCGGAGCAAACTCCGGCAAGTTTGTGGGTTGAGATCCAACGGACGCCGAGGCAAAACAGAAGAAAAAACATGGCTGACGTCAGCCTTGCATCAAACCCACTCCGGGCTCTCGGGCTGGCAACTCTCCACCAGCTTCTCGCTCGGGCCTGCTCGGGCTCCCTTGCCAGCACACGCTGGACTTGATTGCTCAGGTTCTATGGCCCTATTCACTCACCTGTCCCTGGGCTCCAGCACACGTTGGAGCTGCTCTAGCACACCTGGAGCTGCTTTTACTAGTATTCAGCCAAATATATTTAGTACACCAAATACTATTGCACTGGATGATATAAATCTGCATTTGGCTTTCTTGTTTTTGCGATCGACAAAAATATGAACAGCAAAGCTATACATATACATATACATATACATATATATATATATATATATATATATATATATCTGCAAATGCATGCATAATGGAACATCACATATATATCGACAAATTTTGAAACACGATACCTTCATATTCAACTTGGCTAAGAAAATTAGGACTAAAATAACTTCAGCTCAGTCACGTTTGAAATCCTAACTTCATCTCTGCATATATATTCTTAATCTGGTATAAAATGGACAAGAAAGATTAAGTTTTTCAAAATTTTACGTAGGAACAACATTGAATTATTATACATACATGTTCATATTCGACAGATTTTGTCAAGAAATAAGTGATGAGGAATGAGTTGTTAAAGAACACATGCATAGATATGGGCCAGCTTGGCATGCATAAAATAAAATAAAAAGATTCTGCTCTTTTTGGTTGGAAAATTGATAAATCAGATTGTTAACTTGTTAAGTTAATATCAGTTAATTAGCTCTTGGTTAATTAATTATTAGTAAGTTTTTTTGGTTCTACGTACCATTTCTTATTTCCCACCGGCCACTGAGTAATTAGGGTTGACAATTCCTCATTCAAGCAAATTTAATAACTAGGAACGTAAATGAAGCGAAAAAAACTTGCGAGTATAGAGCATGGAACTACAAAACATAGACATATGATGGTGAGAAAAGTCTTTGATCAAACATTAATGTTTGGGAAATTTTTGAAACGTACAATTCCATCTTATGTAAGGTAATGTTGTATCAATGATCAAGCTGCTTAAAGTGTGCATATTGATACAATGTTTGGATGAATTCCATTTGGCTTCAAGTTGTTTTTCCTCATCACGTCAAAAACTTCCCTGGCCATTTGAGGTTGCCGTGACCTTCCAAAAGTATTGAGTAGGGATGTATAAGACAAAACATCAGGCCGGAAACTACTTTTCTTAATCTCATTAAAAACTGATACGCCTTTAACCACAAGGTGTGGCGCAATTGGCAAATCAAACCATCAGTGGGCGGATTCCCTGGTGCCTAACTGGTAGGGGTTCAAAACTCACTGAAAGCACCTTGTGGTCAGAGGCAAGCCACACCTCGAGCGTAGATTAGTCCCATTCTACGGGTGTGGGGACATTGCGTGGTACTTGGACCGAACAAAAAAAAAAAAAAAAAAAATGATACGCCTCTTTGCGCATCCCATGTGGAGCATATGAACCTAATAGTGCATTCTATGAAACAGTGTTAGGTTTTAGGCCTTCTGCAAGTATTGCACTGAATACAGCTGTGCAATTTTCTATCTGCCCGGACATAGAATTATTTGAGCCCAAAATAAAATTATTGAGCCGAGCCTAGGTTTATTCTCGGCCTAGTACTTTTCCTAAAGTATTATGGGACGACTAGCCGTCATAGGCCGTCCAGTTAGGTTGGCCGAGTCCTATTGAGAAAAGGATTGATTTGGATGAAGGCAAAGAGGTTGAATCCTGATACAACAAGGGGTCTTAAAGCTGAAGGCGTTGTGAATCAGGAAATGAATCTGGTTTATTATTGAGCCTAGTTCAGGAACCTATTGGAACTAGGATTGGCCAAATCATAATCATATTGGGATAAAGAGTTCTAGTCTGAGTGCATCTCTGGTTCGGCCAGGAGTAGGTTCACTGCTATAAATAGAGGAGGGAGTGCCTCATTCAAACCCCCTCCAATTCAATACACAAACTACACTGTGCAAACTCTCGCTCTACGCGAAACCTCTCAATAACCTTGAGATTTTTATTTTATTTTTTCCCGCCAACACATCTTCAGTTTGGATAAATAGCATTGTGATGGCAACTGGCGACACCTTCAGTTTGGATAAACAGCATTAGAGCTGTAGAATCAGCCGACCGAGGAACACCTTCAGTTTGGATAAACATCACTGCTTCAAGACCGACTGGTTATTTATACAAGTCTTGGTCAACAAGGATTTCCGAGTCCTTGTTGGTAGAGGTCATCTCATCAGCCTTCTCGGCGAAGTGAGGTGTTACGAGATTACTACATTTGGCATATTGAAAGTCGAATTTGATATTGAACTTAGCATAACTAGCAGCCTTGTCTTCAGGCTCTAGAACCCGAAGGCCGAGATGTCTTCCTTCCTCTGCTGCATTCTCAAGATCAAGAAGTCAACAGCGCGCCCAACACCACATCAACATCTTTTACTCCTTGGCCGAGCTCAACCGACGAGTTGGCACACCCCGCACATAACCGAAGGATGTAGTTAGCTTATTAATTCCTCAACCTGCGTGCCACGTAGACTTGGTAGTTTTTAGAGTCAACAAGAATACAGATAAATGTCACAATGTCAGGGCGGCATTCATCCAATGCTGTATTGTTTCATAACCTTATTCTCAAGATTAACATTACAATTCAAAGTTGGAAAGCATCCAAGAAATGTTGTCCAACTAGCCTAACAAAATGCGATGGTTTGACCTATAAAGTTACGGTATTCCACGAGAAGAAGCTTGTTTTCTATATGGAAATCAAAGAGCTATAAAGCTGCAGGGTATAACAGCTAAAGAAGTTCCATTCCAGAATAAATTGAGAATGAGGTGAAGACGTAACTCAATCAACACTCAGAAGTTCCATCTGAATTATTATTATTATTATTATTTTGAACAAACGATATTATCGACATTAATGAGCTTGCAATAATGTGGTTCAAATTTGTTTTTAACTAGAATCTAACCTAAGACCTCTCACTTACGAGTGAAAAGGAATACAACTAGACCGTAATATTAAATGGTAGTTCCATCGGAATTTTAAAGCAGTAAAATTAAGAATTACTCGAATATGTCTTTGTGAATTATACGGACACAATGTCGCCGTTGCTCACTTTAGATGCAGTGACTTACACTACTAGCAAGCAAACTGATGGCTCTTCTTTTCTTTGTAAAGCAATTCTGTAAAATAGGGACTCTGTTTTCGTGGTCCCAATCCCGCTGTGTGTTCCAAATTCATCATGTGACACCATGCCAAAAACTTCACACACATTGGTCAAGCATGTCGCGGTGGGATCCCAAAAAGTGTGGGTGGGTAAGTCCTCCACCCGCCGGAGGCCTTACCATAGGTCTAAATTAGATGAAAATTCTTGCATAAGACGCCCGGTGGGATCCATATGTAAAGGTGTCACATATGGATATCCATACGTTAAAATTTCTACTATGTTAAGCTTCATATTTTACATCATACAAAAACACGTCCAATAGTCATACTAGTCTAATAAACAGATCCGTCTTCATCTCATTCAACGGCCCCTCGATGCCCACAAAATGCCTCCTCAATGAAGACAAAGGGATCACACTAAAAAGTTCAAAACTCAAATTACTGAAAAATTGTAGATGATTACTACGCTGAGGAACATTCACCGACCAGTATTGTTTCCAAATTAAAGCATAAATCATATGCTAATTCACACAAACTTTTCATTAAAAAACACCAAACCTGTTGCCGTTGAATCTTTACAAACACAACGACACCTATTTAATAATAAGGCTTCTTGTTCTAAAAGACTGACATTACTTAGAAATTACAAATACATTTGTCTCCACTGCATTCTATCTATTAAATCCTCACAGTCCTCAGAGGGCAGTTTTTAGTCGCGTGGTCTTTCTCCTTCCACAACATTCACAAGGACCATATCTAAGTTTTGCTTCTTCTTCTTCAGGTGTGAGTTTAGTCCCAGAGCCAGAGCCAAAATAAACAAAAACAATAACAACATAATATAATATATATATATATATATATATATATATAAAAGACTCACAAATTAAGTAAACAAATGGCAGTATTTTCCCCTCAAAACACAGCGGATCGACGAGTCCAATAAAATTCCAGATAATCTTCTTCACAAAACCGTAAAACAAAACTAATCATGAGCATACCTATAGCCAGCCAATACTCCACCGTACCTGGGGGAAACTTGTCCGCAGGGCGACGCTCTTCATAATAAGTTGATGATGAGAAAACCTAAAAAAAGAAAAAAAAAGTCGGTGTATGAATGGAGTATATATTTAGATGTTTATTCTTCTCCGAGATGGAGGTAATCACAGTAAATATAATGAAACAATTATACATCAAACGCGGAAATGAGCTTTCAAAAGCAACAAGAACTAGGAAAGAAACTATAAAACTATACACACACACACACACACACACAAATAGTCAAACTTTTGAGCCAGTTAGACCATCTCCAACCGAACGAGGGTCCCAGAAGGCTCGTTTTAGCCCTCTGGCCCTCTAAGATATTAATATTTTAATGAACAGTACATGATCATATTTGCCTCCATCTCCAACCGAAGGCCAAAGGGCCATAGGGCTCGTTTTAACCTTATCACCAAAAAACCGTCTCCAACCGAGGGCCAAATGGCCAAACATAATTTATTATTTAAATTTAAAAACTACAACAACTTAAATTTAAAAACAACAACTTATGTTTAAAAACTACCACTTAAATTTAAAAACTGTAAATTAAATTTAAAAACTACAACTTAAATTTATAGAAAAAAATGAGAATTTTTAAATATTTTTTTACAAAATTTGGGCGAAAAAATGTAAAAAAAAATTTCAAAAATAACAGCTAGCTGATGTCAATGAGCTGTTATATTTGAAATTTTGGCCTACCATTCCTGCCATTCCTGCTGGATATAACCGACAGGAATAAGTAAAATGTTGTCGGTCAGATATAACCGACAGGAATAATGAAAATTCTAGCCCACCCCGAGGCTGGCTGGCTAAGTTGGGTCGGCCAGTTGGCCCTTTGGCCCTTTTTGTCCAGTAGGGCCCACGAGTCCTTTGGTCTGACCTCTGTTGGAGACGGTTTTCGAGCTATTTTCGACTTTCTGGACCCTTCGGTTGGAGATGGTCTTACACAAATTCCTAGGCAACTAATTCCTGGCATAATTTCAATGGGAATCAAGCTAGACATACTGACTTACTATATATTTTCTCGATTTCATTCAAATACTGCAAACAGAAATTTTACTACAAAAACCCTGAAAGTAAAGAAGATAAAGAAAAATCAAAAGCATACCTGTGGGCACATAATAAGTCAACGGTGAACACGATCCTTTTCGAATTTCATCAACCACAACTTGGCGAGAATCTTGAACCCTTGGTTGTTCTTCTGCCTTGCTATCTGTTTTCACATTGCAGTTCCATTTTAATGTCAAATACAAATAAAAACAATGGGAGAGGACGAGACCGACAAAGCCAAAAACAGAGCGTGTTCCTTATCTATAAAATTAAATCTGTGTCAGCACACGCGATCAGAAATTAGGCAGAGTAAGTGAGTGATTTTGGGTTGCTTTAATTTGATTACTATTGTTATTTGTAGAACTTAACAGAGTTTTTTTGTTTTTTTTTGTTTTTTTCTGTGGCAGGGGCATGGGGAAGGGAATGAGTGACCTATTGGTGACTCTAGGCCACCCTCTCATTGAGCTGATGGGGGGTTTCTATACACAAAAGGTTACTTTTAAAACCGAAGGGGCAGCTTCGTTGGCTTTCGAAGGAGCACAAAGGGTCACAGTTCTCCCAATATTTGCTCAATCAGTTGAAGGTATGAGAAGCTTTGTGGTTAATGGTGCACTGTTTCATATATGTTTGACAAGAAAGGAAGACTTGGAGAATTTCGTGGTAATTAAGCCCCCGACCACACCAGTAGTTGTCTTTTGAAGTATCACAAGTGTTCAACCAAAGAAAAGAATTTGGTGATGATTTCTTCTTGGGTCCATGCTTTAACGTAGCTTGAATTATTATAGGTGACTTGTAAGTTTATCGATATGTGTGATTGAGGGCTGACGAGTGATTATATGTTAGGAATGAGGATCCTCTCCGGATCCTCTTTGTGAGGATCACAGAGATCCTCCAATCACGTCCATTCATTGTATATCGTGTGGTTAGTTTTTGTCAAGTACTATTTATATTCAATTTTAAATAAAAAAATTACAATGATTTCTGACTGTACGATGTACGATGAACAGACGTAATTGGAGGATCCGAAGAGTATCCTTATTCCCAACATATAATCCCTCGTCAATCACACGTATCGATAAACTTGCAAGTCACCTATAATAATTCAAGCTACATTAAAGCATGGACCCAAGAAGAAACCACCACCAAATTCTCTGTTTATTTGGTTGAACACTTGTGATACTTCAAAAGACAACTACTTGTGTGACTGGGGGCTTAATTACCACGAAGTTCTACAAGTCTTCCTTTCTTGTCAAACATATATGAAACAATGCACCATTAACCACAAAGCTTCTCATACCTTAACTGACCAAGCAAAAATTGGGAGAATTGTGACTCTTTGTGCTCTTTCGAAAGCCAACGAAGCTGCCCATTTGGTTTTAAAAGTAATCTTCTATGTATAGAAAACCCCAATCAGCTCAACAAGAGGGTGGCTAGAGCCACCAATGGGTCACTCATTCCTTTCCCCATTGCAGGTCGAGGACATTTGCTTCAAGAAGCAATCGACAAAAATATGAACAGCAAAGCTACATACATACATAGAGAGAGAGATATATATATATATATATATATATATATATATATCTCTCTGCAAATGCATGCTTAATGAAACATCACATATAAATTCAGGGACGAAACTATGAAGGGGGCTACATGCATGGGCTGTAGTAAATTTCTAATGCATAGTAATTTCTAAAGCATTAGTATTCTCAACAAATTTTGAAACACGATAACTATATTCAACAAAAGCAATCTTGGCTAACAAAGTTAGGACGAAACATAAGTTCAGCCCAGTCATATGTTTGAAATCCTAGCTTCGTCTTTGCATACATAATCTTAATCTGGTATAAAATGGACAAGAAAGATTTAAGTTTGTCAAAATTATACGTAGGAACAGCATTGTATTATTATATATACATGTTCATATTCGACAGAAGACAAAATACTTGTTGTCAAGAAATAATTGATGTAGAATGAGTTGTTAAAGAACACGAATGAGGATCCTCTTCGGATTCTCTTTGTGAGAATCTTAAAGATCATCTAATCATATCCGTTCATCGTACATCGTGCGTTCAAAAATTATTGTAAATTTTTTATTTAAAATTAAATATAAAAAATATTTGACAAAAACTGACTACACGATGTACGATAAATGAACATGATCGAAGGATCTTCATAATACTCATAAAAGGGATTTGAAGAGGATCCTCATTCAAAGAACACATGTATAGATATGGGCCAGCTGGCATGCATAAAATAAAATAAAAAGATTCTGCTCTTTTTGGTTGGAAAATTGATAAATCAGATTGCTTTTCTAACTTGTAAAGTTAATATCAGTTAATTACCTCTTGGTTAATCAATTATTAGTAAAAAAAATTGTCCAAAAGGATTAGTTATACCATTTCTTCTTTCCCACCAGCCACTGAGTAATTAGGGTTGAGAGGTCGAGTAATTTCAGAGCCCCCACTTAATTAGTAATTAGCTAGTTAGATTGGATAATAATAACAATAATACTGCAGTGCATGTCCATCACATGGCTACCAGCAACATGGGGAAGTGCAGTGATGCATTTTTCATCCGAAATACCAAATTTATAGCACAAGTAGTTAAGAATCATTACTTTTCATCCGAAATCTTGTGTATGATTTCTCTGCAATCTTTAATTAGGATGAGTTGGCCTTACTGGGAGGGAAATGAAGGAACCTCTCTCGCCATTTGGTGCCAACCGACCAACAAGCAACTCCATAGATAAGTTCGTATGAATTGACAAAAATGTTACAGCTAAATAATTATTCACAATAGGGTTCTAATTTATAATTTAATCAAATCAACATAGATGTTTGTAATGTATGTAAGGAAATAATATAAGCACATCACAATTATTATGGGTTCTACAATCTGCTTATAGTGGCCACAACTCACAATACACTGAAAAATAATGCAATTCCCCCTTACCAAATTACTCTGTTGGGGCGACTAGTCTATAAAGGATCATTGAAAGATGTCGGTCCTTTTCACTTTAATTTCATCCTAACACTAACTATTAAATGGAAATTCCAACCATATTTACATTCCAAAAAAATAAAAATCATGTTTATATTCTTTAATTTTTACTTTTGTGAACAACCATATTAGTCAAGTTGGCTACACACTAGTGTGTTTTACTTTTTGCATTTAAGTTTGAATCCTCAGCTCTTTAGTTTAGAAAAATTTTATATATCGTTCAAAAATTGTTTGGACACGATTTTGCATGCACTCAGCCCATATACTCAAAGATGTTAGATGAGAGAAATATTAAGTATCAAGATTAGTTTCCAGATAAAGGTTGAATCAATCACATAATCAATCTAGGTTTAGACTTCAGAGTCCTAATAGAAGACGACAAGACTTGGTGGCGATAGAGTATCGGGATAGAATAATTCTGAGTATATTCAAAGAATATGCTGCCAAACTTGAATATTATGAGCATTTTACAGCTCAGCAGACTTAGCCACACGAAATCCACCCTTATAAATACGCAGGTTTGCAACATCGAAGGCCCTTTCAACTCAACAAACAACTAAAAAAACTCTACATGAAAATCCTTGCTCTTCGCGAAACCCTTCTGTCAACCCTAAGAAAAATACTAACTATTGTAATCCTCCTGTCAACGCATCTTTAGTTTGGATAAGTAAATGGTTGGATAAGTAAACAACACTAGAGTTGTAGAACCAGACAATTCACAAGCATGCAACTTCGGTTTGGATAAGTAAACAACATTGATTCTTGTTAGTTATCTATCCAAGTCTCGGCCGGCAAAGAGTTCTTAATTCTTTCGCCCAATAAGGTTACTACATTAGCTTCCCAACGAAGTAAGGTATTACCAAGTCACTTCGTTTTGTGTCATTTATCGAACTTCACAATGAAAAGCAACCTTGTCTTAAGGTTAGCAGAACCTTAGGTCAAGAGGTGTTTCTTCCTCGGCTGTAGTTGCTCAGGTGCAAAACTCAACATCGCATTCGATATCACCACTATATCTATTCTACTCACCCGACCAAGCTCAGTCGCGAGTTAGCACACTCATATTCACAAGAATGACGTAATTAGCTTAATAATTATTCGGCTCACGTGGTAGGTAAGCTTTGTAATTTGTAGTGGTCGACAAAAGTATAATAAATAAAAGGGATACTTTGAATACGGTCTCTAATCCTTAACATTCTTTGATTAAAACCTTAATAGTATTCAAAGTTTGATCAAGGTCCCTTAACTTTGTATACCTCATTATATTACTATTAATATTTATATTTTTATAGTTTTGACATTAATTGTTTGATATTTTATGAGATTTATAATCCTATAAATTTATAATCCCTCATTATAATATTAGAAACGGTTACAATAAAAAAATTCAAACATTTTGATTGAATAAATGGATAAAAACTATGTAAAAATAAGAAATAATAAATGGCAAAAGAATGTATCCATAGTGTTAAAAAAATTGGTACATTTCACATATAACAAAGTGGTACATTAATAAAGAAGAATGGGTACATTATAAACAAATTAGGGTACAGATAAAAGATTAAAAATTATGAGTACAAATGAATTTTTAAAAATATAGGCGCTAAAAGAAATTAATACATGGGTACAAAATAAAACTAAAAAGAAAATACTACAAATTAAAAAAAATGTTGCAAATTAAAAGTGGGTACAAACTAAAAATTTAAATATATGATACAAAGTTTAGGCATAAAACATAAATATACCATATGTAATTTTTCTATCATTGATTAAATATACAATGTCATGTGACGGTATACATGACACACCCCGATCGAGATCAGGGTATGCTGGCCGTCACGTGGAAGTGACGTAACCATGTGCATAGTGCGGAAGCTAATAAAATAATAATATAAATAGTACGAATAAATAAAAACTAGCTTTACACAAAGTAATAACAAACAAGTGCAAGCGTAAGTGCGACACTAAGTTCAGAGCATGAAAGCCTAATGCAGTCCAGGAGAAAACGACGCAACAAAAGTACACCCGAAGGTGGTCCTACACTGGTGGTGGTCTGTCAGATATGCTGGGGAAATCCTCAGGGAAGCCACCAAACGTGCTAGCCCACTAGAACCTGGAGGGGCGCAAAACAAAAGCGTGAGTGGGCAAAAACAAAGTTTTTCGAAAACCATTTAATAAATAAGTTCTAACCCCTCGCCGTAAAACCTGTATACTTCCCAGAAAATAGAGTATATATATATGTCATGCTCAAGAATATGCTATGCCAAAACCTCAAAGTAAAATGCAAGTGCTCAGGTAATATCGCATCAACAACACATAATCTGTCAGCCGGAGTCACCTAATGTGACCTGTATGGCTGAATCTAGAGCTCAAATCTCAATCTCATTAACTAGACCTGCACACGAGTCGGAACCACCTAAAGTGGTCTGTACGACAAGCCTGGGTGTAATATATATATATATATATATATATATATATATATATATATATATATATATATATATACGCTCAAGTGCTACGATCACGTGAAGGCTGGGCGAATAATCGTGGGTCACCTACGAGTCGGAACCACCTAGAATGGTCTGTACGGCATGACTGTGCACCTAACTTGGATCCAAGCTGAGCGTGTGGTGCGGGAGGTGAACATCACGTGAAGGACTGTGCCCAACTCTAGGCGGGAGCACTAACATCGGGGGTGCAGGTTATGAGCTCTCTATGCATCTCAAATCACTACTGAAAGTAAACATAAATCACAACTCACATGGCACTTACCTGTGCGTCCGCAGCACCAAACATGAATATATATAAACAATTAACAATGCATAAACAACGACAAAACTATAGGCATGGCATATAACGAATAAACGTTCTAAATCAATTTCTGGGAAAAGTATAAGTATATAGGTATATACGGAAAACCAAAAGCCCACTCACTGGTAAGTGGAAGGGTCGTAACCCCCCTGCCTCGAGTGACCACGCTCGTCCTCGGGATAGGATTCACCTATATGCGAAACAACTATAAAAACGTTAATTTTAAAGCACATAACCAATCTTAAGAAATAACTTCTCATACAATGCTCAAATGGGGTGTATGAATACACCAACGTGATCTACTCAACCTCAGGAACATCCCCATATTTTTAGAAAAAAATTTCACCGCCGCACGCGCCCCCACGTGCCGGCCAAGGCACGGCCACATGCGCCGGCCACGCGCAGGCACGTGCCTGGCACGCTGACGGCGTCAGTTAACGCCGTCAGGAATATTCCGTTAACTTTAACGGATTCCGTCAACGGCGTTAGGAATATTCCGTCCAAACTGACGGAATATTCCGTCGTCTTCTCCGGCGAGGCTCCGGCGCCGGAAAATCGGGAAAAATTCAAATCGTCCTATCTTCTTCGTTTTTCAACCAAATTTCACAAAATTGGTACCAAATTGAAGCTTACAACGAGAGGAACAAAATCATACCACTTTCAAGTGCTAAAATCCACGAAATCTCGCCAGGAAAATACCCCCAACTCCGGCCAACCTCGAAACTCGTGATCCCGACGTCCAAAACCTTCAAACGAACCACCCTGAGCCTCCTAACGACCTCACCAAGCTTCCTACAAGCTTGAAATTCCCAAAAACATAAGAATTTACGTGTGCATGAACAGTACCAAAAATCGGGTATCCCGAGTTCGACGTGAAAACGAAGGTATCCTTAGCTGAAATGGGTATGGTTAGACTCCAATGGACCTCACGAGCATGGATATGTACTTTGTTTCTTCGATCTGTGAAGATTTGGGTGGTTTTGGAGTGTGTCCCTACACATGGGATAGAAAATGGGAAGGGAAATGGGCACGGGATAGGTGCAGGAATAGGGGGAAAAGGGTGAGGGAAATTATGGGAGTGTGTGTGGTCCACAACCAGCCACACCAACTCAAACAATCACACAACGAAAAAAAAATAACACTAGGGGCAAAATTGTCTTTTCACGTGTACGTTTTAAAATTTTCAGAACGGGCTGTCACAATACATATGGGTACAAACACAAATAAAACTTTAAAAAATATGGGCACAAAAAGAAACTAATATATGAGTACAAATTAAAAATGAAAAGAAAATTGTTACAAATTAAAAAATATTTGCAAATTAAAAATAGGTACAAACTAAAAATAAAAATATATGATAAAAAATTTAGCCATAAATATAAATATACTAATTGTAACATTTTTAACACTAAAGGAATATATTTAAAAATAAAAATATTTTATATTCAAATAATTAATGATGTTATTAATACTCAAGGACCTTGATCAAAAATTCAAAATGAATAGATTTTAATCAATGGAGTAACAAAAAGAAGAAAATGAACCTAGTTTTCTCTAAATAAAAACATGCATGCGGTGGAATGCTAGGAATTCTGATTTGCGTGAATTACAAAGCTTTCAAAGAATCCACCGAGTCGGTACTTTCTAATAAAAGGTGAAATGATCATGAATCGATGGGCATAAAAGGCCTGGCAATTTTTGACACGACCCGATAACCTGACACGACACGACACGAAATTAACAGGTGTTTGGGTCGACACGATAACGAATCGGGTCGTTATCGGGTAACCCGATAAGCACCTGTTAAGATAACGGGTTGGTTCGGGTATACACGTGGGTAACACGATACACGATAAGCAGAATATTATTTTTATAATTTTATAACCCTAAAAAAAATACTGTAATAATTATATACATTAATTTTACAATTTTATACCCCTAAAAATTATAATATATATATATATATTAAATTAACTATAAAATTTATAATAATTATAATAATTATATATACTATAATAATTATACCCCCAAAATATTAAGTCTATCTATAATAATTATATATATATATTAAATTTTATAAAAACTATAATAATTATTAATTAATAACTTAATATGCATGATGCATTGCATGATTTTGCATCCATTGAAATTTGATGTGATTTCTTTCCATTCAAATTTCAATAATCAATTTCTTGCCTTTGCCAACTTGCCACCATTTTTGAAAAAAAAAAATGGAGGGAAAATGAAAATGTTAAGAAAAGTTGAAAATAAAACAAAAAAGTGAGGGAATTAGGGAAAGATGTTGGAGGGAAAAGTGAAAATGATAAGAAAAAGTTGAAAAGGAAACAAAAAAGAGAGGGAAAAATGAAAATTAATAGAAGTGGTGAGAAATTTATTTTTTTTTTAAGTTATTAACTTTTTATCACACACATGACTGTCATGACATATCTCACTATTTTTCTAATGACACACGTGACACGTGATGTATGTACTATTCCGTGAACCAGTCAATTATAATTTATACATACAAAATAAATAGATTTAAATCTACTTAATAAATATATATACACACACACACACACGGAACTTGATTGATGGCATACGAATTCTCCAAAACTAATTTCAACGATCCCAACCGTCAAACTTGTTTGTATATACTTTGAGATCACATCAACAAAAAATCATAAAAAATAAACATTCAGAGATCAAGTAAAGGGACAAAGTTTTTCAACGGTTATAAACAAAAAATCACAATTTAACGGTTATTTTAACTCCGATTTTGATGATTTTTTATAACGACACTCATTGACCCTATATGAATACAATGAATGAATTCGATCTTCAATTTAAAATATTTACACAAGTGGATACCACAAAATCTTATGTTATACTTAATGAAACTATAAATAAACTCTAAGTGTTAGTCAATCTATCGTTTTACGAATTCTCCAAAACTAATTTCAACGATCCAAACCGTCAAAATTGTTTGTATATGCTTGGAGATCATATCAGCAAAAAATCACAAAAAAAAAACATTCAGAGATCAAGTAACGGGACAAAGCTTTTCAACGGTTATAAACGAAAAATCACGATTTAACGGTTATTTTAACTCCGATTTTGATGATTTTTTATAACTACACTCATTGACCCTATATGAATACAATGAATGAATTCGATCTTCAATTTAAAATATTTACACAAGTGGATACCACAAAATCTTATGTTATACTTAATAAAAGTATAAATAAACATTAAGTGTTAGTCAATCTATCGTTTTACGAATTCTCCAAAACTAATTTCAACGATCCAAACCGTCAAAATTGTTTGTATATGCTTGGAGATCACATCAGCAAAAAATCACAAAAAAAAAACATTCAAAGATCAAGTAACGGGACAAAGCTTTTCAACGGTTATAAACGAAAAATCACAATTTAACGGTTATTTTAACTCCGATTTTGATGATTTTTTATAACTACACTCCTTGACCCTATATGAATACAATGAATGAATTCGATCTTCAATTTAAAATATTTACACAAGTGGATACCACAAAATCTTATGTTATACTTCATAAAAGTATAAATAAACTCTAAGTGTTAGTCAATCTATCATTTTACGAATTCTCCAAAACTAATTTCAACGATCCAAACCGTCAAAATTGTTTGTATATGCTTGGAGATCACATCAACAAAAAATCACAAAAAAAAAACATTCAGAGATCAAGTAACGGGACAAAGCTTTTCAACGGTTATAAACGAAAAATCACGATTTAACGGTTATTTTAACTCCGATTTTGATGATTTTTTATAACTACACTCCTTGACCCTATATGAATACAATGAATGAATTCGATCTTCAATTTAAAATATTTACACAAGTGGATACCACAAAATCTTATGTTATACTTAATAAAAGTATAAATAAACATTAAGTGTTAGTCAATCTATCGTTTTACGAATTCTCCAAAACTAATTTCAACGATCCAAACCGTCAAAATTGTTTGTATATGCTTGGAGATCACATCAGCAAAAAATCACAAAAAAAAAACATTCAAAGATCAAGTAACGGGACAAAGCTTTTCAACGGTTATAAACGAAAAATCACAATTTAACGGTTATTTTAACTCCGATTTTGATGATTTTTTATAACTACACTCCTTGACCCTATATGAATACAATGAATGAATTCGATCTTCAATTTAAAATATTTACACAAGTGGATACCACAAAATCTTATGTTATACTTCATAAAAGTATAAATAAACTCTAAGTGTTAGTCAATCTATCATTTTACGAATTCTCCAAAACTAATTTCAACGATCCAAACCGTCAAAATTGTTTGTATATGCTTGGAGATCACATCAACAAAAAATCACAAAAAAAAACATTCAGAGATCAAGTAACGGGACAAAGCTTTTCAACGGTTATAAACGAAAAATCACGATTTAACGGTTATTTTAACTCCGATTTTGATGATTTTTTATAACTACACTCCTTGACCCTATATGAATACAATGAATGAATTCGATCTTCAATTTAAAATATTTACACAAGTGGATACCACAAAATCTTATGTTATACTTAATGAAAGTATAAATAAACTCTAAGTGTTAGTCAATCTATCGTTTTACGAATTCTCCAAAACTAATTTCAACAATCCAAACCGTCAAAATTGTTTGTATATGCTTGGAGATCACATCAGCAAAAAATCACAAAAAAAAAAAAAACATTCAGAGATCAAGTAACGGGACAAAGCTTTTCAACGGTTATAAACGAAAAATCACAATTTAACGGTTATTTTAACTCCGATTTTGATGATTTTTTTATAACTACACTCCTTGACCCTATATGAATACAATGAATGAATTCGATCTTCAATTTAAAATATTTACACAAGTGGATACCACAAAATCTTATGTTATACTTAATGAAAGTATAAATAAATTCTAAGTGTTAGTCAATCTATCGTTTTACGAATTCTCCAAAACTAATTTCAACGATCCAAACCGTCAAAATTGTTTATATATGCTTGGAGATCACATCAGCAAAAAATCACAAAAAAAAAAACATTCAGAGATCAAGTAACGGGACAAAGCTTTTCAACGGTTATAAACGAAAAATCACGATTTAATGGTTATTTTAACTCTGATTTTGATGATTTTTTATAACTACACTCATTGACCCTATATGAATACAATGAATGAATTCGATCTTCAATTTAAAATATTTACACAAGTGGATACCACAAAATCTTATGTTATACTTAATGAAAGTATAAATAAACTCTAAGTGTTAGTCAATCTATCGTTTTACGAATTCTCCAAAACTAATTTCAACGATCCAAACCGTCAAAATTGTTTGTATATGCTTGGAGATCACATCAGAAAAAAATCACAAAAAAAAAACATTCAAAGATCAAGTAACGGGACAAAGCTTTTGAACGGTTATAAACGAAAAATCACGATTTAACGGTTATTTTAACTCCGATTTTGATGATTTTTTATAACTACACTCCTTGACCCTATATGAATACAATGAATGAATTCGATCTTCAATTTAAAATATTTACACAAGTGGATACCACAAAATCTTATGTTATACTTAATAAAAGTATAAATAAACATTAAGTGTTAGTCAATCTATCATTTTATGAATTCTCCAAAACTAATTTCAGCGATCCAAACCGTCAAAATTATTTGTATATGCTTGGAGATCACATCAGCAAAAAATCACAAAAAAAAAACATTCAGAGATCAAGTAACGGGACAAAGCTTTTCAACGGTTATAAACGAAAAATCACGATTTAACGGTTATTTTAACTCCGATTTTGATGATTTTTATAACTACACTCCTTGACCCTATATGAATACAATAAATGAATTCGATCTTCAATTTAAAATATTTACACAAGTGGATACCACAAAATCTTATGTTATACTTAATAAAAGTATAAATAAACTCTAAGTGTTAGTCAATCTATCGTTTTACGAATTCTCCAAAACTAATTTCAACGATCCAAACCGTCAAAATTGTTTGTATATGCTTGGAGATCACATCAGTAAAAAATCACAAAAAAAAAACATTCAGAGATCAAGTAACGGGACAAAGCTTTTTAACGGTTATAAACGAAAAATCACGATTTAACGGTTATTTTAACTCCGATTTTGATGATTTTTTATAACTACACTCCTTGACCCTATATGAATACAATGAATGAATTCGATCTTCAATTTAAAATATTTACACAAGTGGATACCACAAAATCTTATGTTATACTTAATGAAAGTATAAATAAACTCTAAGTGTTAGTCAATCTATCGTTTTAAGAATTCTCCAAAACTAATTTCAACGATCCAAACCGTCAAAATTGTTTGTATATGCTTGGATTTTCGAGTGTAGATATAGTACTTGAACGAGAAATGTTTTAATGTTTTGAAGTAATATTTATGTGGCAATGTGTGGTATGTGCAAATTTTTAAAAAATATATTTTTTTCTTAACGGGTCATAACGGGTCGTAATGGGTCGGGTCACTTTACCCGTTGGGTAAAGTGACACGACCTGTTAAGGACCCGTTAAGATAACGGGTGTGACACGACACGACCCGTTAAGATAACAGGTGTTACACGAAAACGACACGAACACGATAAACACGACCCGTTTGCCAGGCCTATTATAAACTTCGAATTACAAGATGAAAAATAATGTTTAATTACAAAAAAAATCCAAATATAAAATTCAAAGAATCTTGGACTTCACTGATATCATATCATAATACCTTTTGCTTTCTTTTCTTTTTTTTTCTTTTTTTTTTTCTTACTGGCCGGTGGCTTTTACGTATTTCGCTAGAGATTTTCAGTGTGTTGGGAATACATTAAGTGTAATAATATAATTAGTTAAAAATTTGAAAAAAAATTTCAATCACTTAGATTATTACACTTGGTGTACCGAGCCCTGTTCTCGGCACATTGAAAATTGTTAAGAAAAACTAATGAAAATAGCTTGAAAACTTTGAATTTTAACGATAAGGACAAAATAAAGGGTAAAGTGAATAGTACCATGATTGACTTTTTAGTGTAAAAATGTGGTTTTTCGTTTAAGTGAATAGTACTACTGGTTTTTCGTTAAAACTCCCAAAATTTTATGTACTTCGCCTTATGAATGTGAATGAATCATGATATAAAATAATTAATTACCTTTCTCAAGTTCAAGTACGAAATATAGCTCATTTGATGCCAAATTCAAGATCCAAAAATTGGGTATTTCATACTTCATACATAGGTTGGTTTGAATATATTTGCAAATAATCAGAAATATAGCACGTTAATATAGCACAAATTACATGCATGATCACTCATCATGTGATGAATGCTATACTCTTATAGAATACGTTCCACACCATGCAAAAACCTCTTTACAATCACTGATGTGAAAGTGAAAATAAGAGCAATTTGTGATTATAATCCTCGTCTAATATCCATTAGCCTTGTTATATGTGGATCACGGCATGGAATAATAATAGCACGTAAACATTATAAAATTATAGAATTTGACTCCATGAAAATTTAATATCCAAAAGTACTGAATAGGACACATATATTATATATGCAGATGTGACTTGTTTAAGTCCGATTCATCAACATAGTTTAGCTACAAAACGACAGTAAGCAAATTTGCGTTTGGTCCATTTAGTTCTACTAATTGGCCCCGCGACCTTGACATTGGTTAAGCAAGCATCTCACACAGGCTTCCAAACAAAAACTTAAAGAGGAAACTCGATGTGAACATATACCATTCCGACAAGGTAGTTGTGCGCGTCTGGTAGGCATTCTCACTTGGCCGTAATATTTTTGGCCCCCTATGATTTCTCTGAGGAGAATTTCACGTTCTTGCTTTATTCTCAACTCATGAACCATATGCCTTGCATGGTGACTTGAGGTTTTTTGCCCCCTTGCATCAGTTATATGCGAGTGATTGGTGATCGTTGATAGACGTTATCGCATGTAATCGATTGATGGTTGTTAGTTAACATTATTAAGCAATATATTTTTTTAATAAAAAATAAACTCAACTGATGGCCGAGCCACGACAGTCACACTTCTAGGAGTTGGAAGGACTAAAGGCATTTCAGTCTCATCTGACCATCAATGTGTGATTCACCAACGGCATGAATCGAACCCAAAACTAACCGTGTGGAATACGGGCATGAAATTCGCCTCAATCACCAGGCAACGCCTAGTGGTTCAGTAAACAATACAGGTTGGTTCACGTGCATACAAACGCTTGAGGATTATGCTTGTATGCATATTATTTTGAAATATTGTGTTTGATCAATATGGAGTCTAATAAACAAGAATTTTTTTCTTTATAATTGAGATATGCCTTTTTGTATATTTCTGGTGACGTGATAGATTTCCTTGCCGTAAACATCTAAAGAATAGAAAGCAACATTGAGCAAATAATAATTCAATTTCCTGGTCAGTTTTAATGAGTTCACGCTCAACAGTTCATTTCCATTTTTGTGTAGGTGGATCCTTGTGTGTTGAGGGACTTAAAGCTAAGAGGTCGCATCTCATGTAATGTCTTACTCTTCCTCTGGTTATATATGTCCATCTCTTATCTTAATTGGACGAATATTGGTTAATCATTTAATCTAAGCCACTAGGTTATTTCATTGTGACGGTAAGTAGGAGTAGGCTAGATCCATGATTAGTAACCAATTTAACAAAATAAATGCTTTTCAATACCTTCATATCTTATTATGAGCCTTGAAGGGTGTAACTCAAGCGGGTTTGAAGGCCAATCAATTCGTAATACAACTTTCATAATTTGAACTCGTACAAGTTTGGATTTATGCAGGATCTTTCGAGCTCAAGTTTCAATTACATTTGGGCTTATTTGGATTGCCAAATTTTATCAAGTTACTTTGTAACACTTTTTAGATAAATTTTTCATAATTTCAACCAAAATATTACTAGTACTAGTTAAATTCAATTTCACAATGCAACATTCACACAAAAGTTTAAATCAAATAGCATCAAAACCATTTTTAAAGTACCAGCCATGCAATGTTAGAATTAAATTATTTTAATTACAAAACAATACCCAAGCTTCAACACAATGAAATGTTAACGAAACACTTATGTTCATTGTCGAAATGAAAACCACCAACAAACTCTAAGTAATGGCATCCCAAAGTTAGGTCAGTAAGGGAATGTGAATTAATAGTGGGTTAGTTTGGGTTGACATGGCAGACAACATATCGACCCAAATCATTTCAACTCAAGCCAATAAATAATCCGGACGAGGTCGTGTGGGGTTAGAGCGGAGTCCTACCTGCCGAACCGGATTTAAAACCAACTAAACAAGAAGGGAATGCGATATGACCCAACCCAAATTATACATGTAAAATGACCTTCGTACAGAGGCCTCTCAAAATTGGGCCCATGTGAGGGCTGCAACGGTTAGGTTGTGGAAAATCAAGCCGAGTCGATGTACACAACTTTGGTATCTACGAAACAACTTGGACAAAAAAGACGTGCCCGCAACATAAGGCCTAATTCATGCGCTCTTCTTCCAATAGAAATGCCTTGACTTTGTTGGTTACGCAATGATTTGTATGAAACCACATGCCTCTTACAGTCTTAATATCCCTGACAACATAATATACTTGTATTTGATATGACGATTTAGATTAACGTAAAATTTGACTACATAAATACTGTTGTTTAACAAATATAAATTTGATAAGAGAATATTTCTGTCCAAATAAGTACCTCACACAAACCATGTTCAAATGCGGATTCAAAATCAAATGGGAAGAGAGGGGAAGTGTGGGTTCCCGTTGAGACAAAGACAAAGACAAAGGACCCTTTATCTCCAAACGTTACTAATTCTTAAAAACGCATTTATTGCCTTTTGCTTTCAAAGATTACCAAATCCATCAACCTTCTCTGAATGACTCAAGCACGCCAAAACCAAACGACTGCATCAAACACCAATTTAAATATTTATTAAAAAAAATACAACACTTCTTCAAAATATACAGCTTCTCCTAAGCTGTATTTACACACTCTCTCTCTCTCTACGCGTTTGAAAAAAAGCACACGCCGAAACTCACAAATATAAACACACACTCTCTCTCTCTCTCCAAATTCAAAAACCCAAACTTTCGAGTCCCCACAAGACCGCAAAAGCCATGGACTCGAGCTCCAGGAACTGGCCTCCGATCTTGGCCCTCAATCTTCTCCTTATTTTCACGATCCTCCCCTACTCACTCGCCCAATCCACCGCCCAAGCTCCGCCGCCGGCCTCCGACTCCTGCAACGGCGTCTTCCTGTCGTACGCCTACACCACCGGAGCCCAGCTCCCGCCCGAGGTCAAAGACCGGTCCCAGCAGCCCTACCGGTTCGAGTCGGTGCTTACGGTGCTCAACAACGGGCTCGACGATCTCAAGTCGTGGAGGGTGTTTGTGGGGTTTACTAACAATGAGTACTTGGTCTCTGCCTCCAATGCCGTTTTGGCTGACGGGGGTAGCATTCCTGGGAGTGTGGGAAACGGCACCGTTTTTGCTGGGTATCCGATGACCGATCTGAAAACGGCTGTTAAGACGGCGGGGGACTTGACCCAGATGCAGGTTCAGGTCAAATTGATCGGGACCCAGTTCGGTGTGGCCCCACCCAAAGTTCCCATGCCTTCCAATCTTACTTTGGCCAATGATGGGTTCGTCTGCCCAGCGGCTGCAATGCAAGGTGAGCTCTTAACTTCATTTGGGTAATTTGGATTTGTTTTCTTTTGGTACATTTTTTGGATGTTGCTATTTGATGGTCTTGTATTTGGAGTAAGCAGATCTAATTTAGCTGTTGTGAATTGATTTTTTTTTTTTTTTTTTTTTGAGAAACGTGAATTGAATCCTTTTGATGACTTATACATATGAAGGTTTCAATCATTTGTTTTGAATGTTTATTGTATAACGGTATAGAATCAGTTGAATTTGATGAGAGAATGCTTGTTATTTGGATTGTGTTTAGTGGTTTATTGAACAATTTAATTCAGTATGAGTTGGACCGTGTGAGTCTCATTAGGATATGCATCTGTATGCAAACTGCCTCAAAGCTGTTGACTTGCCTTCAGTCACTAGGAAATTTGGTAGTCTTGGGGTCGTCGTAGTTACAACAGAGAACAATGTCTTCCCTGCTAGTTTTTATGTTTTCGGAAGACAATGGTAGTGGATATATGCAACGAAAAGATATACAGAGAAAAGAATGATATAACATTAGGGTATATCTTTCATTTTTCTTTTGGTTGTACTGAGATCATTGGTTTCCATGTTTCCTTCATATTATTAGACAGTCAGTTTAAGGATATTCTTTTCTCTAGACCAACTTGTTTATAATAACCAAATTTTACCACGGTAACATACAATTTAGTTTTTACAGCAAGTTGGGTTTTCATTTTCGACTTTTATTGCCCATGTTAATCAGCACACTCTTACACTGCTCTCGTAATGTTCATCACAGGGACCCATGAAATGCAAGTCTGTTGCACCGTAGACACAAAATTTAAAACAAACATCACCGTGGATGAAAAGTTCCTCCCCCGTCAAAAAGGAGATCTTACAATTATGTATGATGTGATCAGTACTCAGGAGTCAAAATACACGGCGCAAGTTACAATCGCCAACCATAACTCCCTTGGTCGTCTTGATAATTGGAAATTGAGCTGGGACTGGATGGAAGATGAGTTCATATTTTCAATGAAAGGGGCTTATCCATCTGTTGTTGATTCTTCTGACTGTATATTTGGTAAACAAGGTACATTCTACGGGGGTCTAGACTTCTCAACTGTGTTGAATTGTGAAAGACGGCCAACCATTATTGACCTGCCTCCAACAAAAGCCAATGACACACTTCTTGGTCTGGTCCCTTATTGTTGCCGAAATGGTACTATCTTGCCACCAACAATGGATGCAAGCAAGTCAGTTTCATCATTCCAGCTTCAAGTTTTTAAAATGCCTCCAAATCTCAACCGGTCGCAGCTCTCACCGCCACAAAACTGGGGAATCAACGGCACGCTCAACCCTGATTATAAGTGTGGCCCTCCTGTCCAGGTGAGTCTTAGCCAGTTCCCTGACCAATCTGGCTTGCCAGTGAATTCAACTGCAGTAGCCAGCTGGCAGGTTGTGTGCAATATTACCCAACCCAAGGGAGCAAGCCCTAGATGCTGTGTTTCATTTTCTGCTTTCTACAATGAGTCTGTCATCCCATGCAACACTTGCGCTTGTGGCTGCCCTAGTAATATAGCTCAAACTTGTAGCACAACTGCACCAGCGATGCTTCTCCCACCTGAATCACTTCTTGTTCCCTTTGACAACCGAACTGTCAAGGCAAAAGCTTGGGCTGAGCTTAAACATCTACCAGACCCAAACCCAACACCGTGTGGTGATAACTGTGGGGTCAGCATTAACTGGCATTTATATACAGACTACTCTCGTGGATGGAGTGCAAGGGTCACAGTCTTCAATTGGGATGAAACTGCTTTTGTTGATTGGTTCGCTGCAGTACAACTGGATAAAGCAGGCCCTGGTTTCGAAAAGGCGTACTCTTTCAACGCAAGCCAGTTGGAATTGAATGGTGTCAATAACACCGTATTCATGCAAGGTCTGGAAGGATTGAACTATCTTGTGGCGGAAACAGATGGAGCCAACCCACAGAAGGATCCTAGGGTCCCCGGGAAACAGCAATCGGTGCTCTCATTTACAAAGAAGACTACTCCTGGAATCAATTTGGTTGGTGGAGATGGGTTTCCAACGAAAGTATACTTTAACGGAGAGGA
Source organism: Pyrus communis (assembly GCF_041283825.1). NCBI lineage: Eukaryota > Viridiplantae > Streptophyta > Magnoliopsida > Rosales > Rosaceae > Pyrus > Pyrus communis. Next base: position 21,683,260 of record NC_142577.1, on the reverse strand, counting down.
GTGCTCACTTCCTACAATATATCCTAGCAGTGCTTACCGAAAAAGCACATCTATAATTTTCTCAGTTCTCGTAATGGTTGTAGCGTTCGTGGTGATGCAGCAATAGTTGAGGGATGAGGCAATGCTAGATCTTGTAGCTACTGCTGATTTTTTTTTTTATTCTTTCAATAGTTTGATTGATATGTGCTCAACAGGGAGGTTTTGTGAAATCCCAACTACCAGAAGACGTGCATGCCATTGCCGGTACTTGCGAGGGTTTTAGGCGGATTTTGGCTGTGACTGGTATTCTTTTGCTTTTCATCTGCAAATGCTGAAGGGAGGATCGTCGACACGCTGCAAGTAACAGCAAACTATATAAAGCAAATGTACTCATATTTTGTATAAACAATATTGTACTAGATGCTTGTTCTTGATTCTTTTTGTTATTTGTGTACACTTTGTTGGTTGTGGAAACGATAATATAGCGTCCAATATAATCGTGTTCTAGAGTCACCCTATTGTTGCCATGACAAGTGTTAATGCCGCTTTTGTCTCCCTAAAAAGAACTCCGCATTTCCCCCCATTTTCGTTTTAGACTCGGCATATTTAGGCCTCCGATCGAGTAAAATGACAAGAATGACCTTAAAAACGCGTATTTGTTATTGTCACGTGCCGTTATTTGACAGAAAGGTGAGTGCCAAGTTGTAATGCTATGTGAAGTTTAGTTGGTTAATTGCACAAAACCGGAGAAGTTCAATTCGCTAGTTGTGCAGAAAAACAGGTCATAACAGTGGGATTACAAATTGTTTAAGTTAATCCTTGGTTTTAAACTAGTTTAATTGAATGCCTAATCACCTTTTGCGACTTGTTAACCGAAATTATTCTATTCTATTCTATTCTGCAGGCTCTTCCTTCTTTTTTGTTGTGTTTCTTTTTGTGACAGTTGGACCACATCTGATCTTATCCGACCACTTTCATGTTGCTTCTTGCATTATTCCCATTTGCCAATTACTCTCCCTCCAGCCGCACCCACATCTTTTGGCATTGGTGCCTCAAATTAGTGAAACATCACCACTAGGTTTACTTGATTTGCATAACAGTTAGGTAGGGGCGTCGGAACCCGTTATTAGCTTGGAGTTGGAGCTTGCACTAGTTAGGCATGCCTGCCGAAGTTTCTCTCCGAACTTCAAACTCATAAACTTGATAAGTGGATTTTATTTTTGGTCGGGTAAAAGTTAAAAACAGGTAGTAAAACTGAAAGATTATTAAAAATAGAGGACATGTTACATATAAGAAGTGGTTAACACCAAAGCTAAAAAGCAAGAAGGAGAATTCCTAGAAATTCAAGTACAAGAAATGCAACCAAGAAAGAATACCCCCGACTTATGTCTTGAGTAACCAAATGGAATATATGTACAGTCGATTCCTTGAACAAGAACGAAAACGGAACCAACGACGGGGAAAAAGAAATTCACTAACGGCAAACTTCATGCGTCATTGAGAGTTAGAAGAAGTATCAAAGCCTACCTAGAATACTCAAGAGGAGCCTAAAACCGAGGACAAGTTTCACCGGCACCCCTGAAATCGTTGCTTCTTTCAAGTCACTCAAAAATTTGCACGCATGCCTTTGCGTACCATGCAGCAGTGTTGTGCATAACCAATATCTTTAGCACATTTGATCTGCCTCAATGATCCATCATCCTGATCTTTTATCTCCTAAAAACAGCAGAACATGTTATTCACAACGAAAGATATGATTTGTGAAATCACGCACTCCGGTTTTCTTTGAAGTAGAAACAAACTTGAATTTCCACCATCTGATTGCAGCAGAAGAAATGACTTCCATTGCAGCAATTATATACACCAGAATTGCAATCATACAAATTACTGTAGGAAGCGCATTCTACACAGGAATATTATCCAAGGAATACCCATCAAAGTCAAACTCATTTTCGGCGGGTCCAAGCCCATCTTGCTGTTGAAAAACAAAAGAAATTTCATGAGTAAATAACCACCTTGATATCTCGAAACATGTAACTAAAAATTCAAATACAGTAACATCTTAAAGCAAAAAACAGACCTGTTTGAGAAGTGCACTCATTAGATCATCCTGACCAAATTGTTCATGAAAGAAGCTAGTTTGAGAAGTTGCATCGGGGACTGTTTCAGCTTTAATCCTAACTGTATTGTCAACAATACGACCGTTAAGGTGTTGACCAGTATTTTGCATATTCCCAAAATGACTGCCTTCCCCCACTGAGAACATAGTTTTTCCAACAATAGATGGATTCCTGCTTTGTCCACCCCTTTGACTAGAAGAAAATCCTTGATGAACTAAAACCGAGGGATCAAGGCTACAGTGTATGGAGTTTGTATGTTGCGACGCATCAAAAGTCAAGCCCACATTCTGCAAGTCCCACTCATTTGACTTGGGCTGCTGTAACTCGTTAAACATATCGTAACTTGGCATAAATCCAGAAGATCTTTTTATGTCAGAAGTCACGTCTTCTAGAAATGCTCCTTTAGACGCGAGGCTGGACATTACTGGTGTACTTCCAAGGGTAAAATTGTTGCCTGGTAGTTGTGAACTGTTGTTTAGGGGATAATTCAACATTGAGGAGTTTTGATGCACTGGATTATATCCTACGCCTCTGCTGCTATCAACAATACCATTTCTTCCCAAAACTCCACTACCCATACCATTAGATATGATGGGCTGCCCCATTGATGATGAATGCCGTGGAACATGATTTCCAGAAGGTTCATTCAAGATCTGCCCCCTTGGCTGCTGAGGTACCGGCATAAGTAGAGAACTGTTCTGGACTCCATGAGCATTGACTTGCATATTGACAGCTCCAAGGGTTTGTGCAGACTGGTGCAAGTTGGCAAGCTGTTTTGCCTCCATAGTTGTTGGAATTCCGTGAAGTAAGTTCATCGGTTTGCTACTGCTCATATGTTGTTGCTTTGGATTTTCAAAGCTGAATAAGTTCCTTTGATCAACAAGGGGAATAGGTATGCCAGATTTTCCTGTTGACCTCCCAAGTCCGGCTGCTTGGAGTGTGGCAAGGCTTTGAGCAGGGAGTTGACCTGTGACAGCTAGCGTCTGAAGATCGAGCCCATTGAGTGATGACATTGCTCCAAAAGACGCTTCTTGAGGACTCATGAAAGGGTTGCTCAAATTATTCTGGTGCTGAGACACCCCACTCAACCTTCTAAGGTACAGCCTGTATTTCTGTTTCATAAATTTACACGCGAGTTATTCTCAAACAGAAAATATATTTTAACCATGTCACATAAAAACAAGGGAGTTTTGTCGAATTCATATCATAAGAGAATTCCTCCTCATAAGTTTTTATATTATGCATGATTATCATACCTGAAGATGGCTAGCAACATTTTCTCTGGTAAGCCCAGGAACATTCATCAACTCCAGAATTTTCTTAGGCACGGCCTCTGGATCAAATAATTAAGTTTGAATGTTATACAGAATAATTTGAAATAGGAAATGCGACAGACGTTAACTAATCATACATACATAAATCCATGGTTCAACTTTATCTAAAAGCAAAGGAAAGTAAAGTAATTCGTTCTACACGTTGTGATAAAACGTAATTATGAGTCATGCATGCCCATTTCCAGTGCAAAGAGTGTGTACATAAATTCAAACTGACTCAGCTCCTTGTTAAAGAAACAGGTGCAAAACTCAAAGGATCATAGCACTTGTTTACTCCCAGTGTTCATACATACTAGACTACAGTCAATCAGGAAATATAAAATTGAAAAGTATAGGGAAGAAGACATACTGTCAATGCCTAGTTGATTAACAGCGCCCACAAATTGTTGATGGAGTTCGATTGACCAAACGACCCGCGGCTTCTTTAATGTGGATGAATCATCCCTCTCATCCGTCTCTTCTTCCTCATCCTTCCTCCTCTTTGAGTTCTTCCAAGACCCTTCATTTGCCGAGGACGAGTAATCTGCATCTTCGGATGGTTTTTGCTGCCGATCCCCTTCTTCCACACTTCCGGATTGCTCCACATCCCTCCACTCATTCTTTTTCTTACGAACCACGTGCTGCCATATGTTCTTCAGCGCCTCAATGCGAACTGGTTTGATCAGGTAATCACAAGCACCATGAGTCACACCCTTCATGACAACACTTTTTCCATCATCAGCGGACATCACTGTGGAGTGTGGAATCACACGCATCACATATCAGCACCAAATTAACACATGATTCAGGTTAACAGCAGTTAAATCCATACAAAATTACTAAAACGAGGTACTCACTGATAACAGGCAGGTCCATCTCCAGTCCAACCTGCTCTAGGAGTTTGAATCCATCCATGTCTGGCATGTGCACATCACTGATAACAATATCGTATCCGTTCTTGTTCTCTCGAAGCAGCGAAAGTGCGCTCTCCGCTCGATTACATTTTGTCACTAAAGATCCCAAACCAACCAACTCAATCAATCCACAAATTTAGTACAGAAACAAATTATAGAACAATATCAATAAAACAGGGATATGAATCTACAAAGACAAATTAAAACTCAAATCTATTTTCTGGAACAATACCATTAAAACTTATAAAAACAAAAAAAATAACATTGTACAATCACAAACCATGATTAACAAGTAACAAAATTTAACACAACCCATGATTCAAATCTAAAAAGAATCACAACTGAAACAGTAAAAGATATCAAATTATATCTAAATCTTAACTTCTACAACAGGCTCCAAATCCTAACTTCTACCACAGGCTCCAAATCCCTTAAACAATAGCATGAAAAACACAAGTAATTACAACCCAAGCGGTAAAAACTTGTAGTAAATCACCCGCAGGAAAAATAAATCCATGATGTGAGACAAGTAATTGAAATCTCCAGAAGGATTGAAGAAAACCCATGAAGCAAAATCTCTAGAGAGAGAGAGAAGAAGAGAGAGAAACTCAGAAGAGAGTACCTTCATAGAGGCAAGTTCTGAGCATCCTCTCCAAGATCATAAGGCAAGTAGGATCATCGTCGACCACCAGGACTCTCAGTCCCGCAGGAAACTGGTCAGAGACCACATCACCCGATTTCCAAGCTCCACTCGAACTAGCCGTTGACATCGATCCCATGCCGTTGCTCAGATGCATAGCTTCAAAACACCTAAATCTCGGAAGCCGAATAAACAGCAAGATATGTATATATCTAAAAATCCCACAACCAGATAACCCGAATTACACGCTGAAGTTCCGGTTTTGATTCATACCCAATTCAAATTTCAAAGAATCCAGTTGAGCAAAAGCAACAGAATTGGAAAAGATTATTGATTTTCTACTCAGAAATTTTTTGTTATATATATATGTGTGTAAATATATATTCTTCAGATTGAAGTTGAAAGAGTTGGACTTGTCTCTCTCGGCTTCCAAGCTCAAATTGTCTCTGTGTTTTGGGCTTTATTTAAGATTTTAATTATTTATTTGCTAACTTATTTTAATAATTGAATATTTTATTCAGATGTGGGTCACTCCTGAAGGGAAGAGTGGATCCAGCTCATATACAAATATAAATAAATAAATAATTAACTTGATTAACTAACAAGATCCTTCCTTAATTCACTCACAAATAATGCTTGGTCTGGTGTTTTTACCCTTTTACTACTTACCATTTGTGTTAATTTTTCCCTTTTATTTCTGGTATTTACCTTCCCGTTTGATCTGTTTGCTGTTTTTACTGCAACAGAAATTTAGTGGTTAAGGTTTGACCTTTCCAATAATCAAATGGTTGAACCGAATTCATATCATTTATTCTTAATATTTAAATTTAAACATGATTACAGAAAATAAATTGTATTTGAATTTACTAATTTGCTTATGCAGCCCATGTGTTAAAGAAAAATAATAAAGTCCTCCAAATTTTGATTTACCTTAATGTTTTGGATTAAAACAATTTTATGTTTGCATTGTTAATTTTCTTTTTATAGCCAACTGCATAATATTCGTTGCGATTTTATTTTGTGTGTGGATTTTGGGTCACTAGCACTCTATCATTAGAAAAGGTAAAGAGAATTGTTATTGACACTCTAAAATTCTCATTTTACAGTTCAAACTTTCTATATTTAGAAAGAAAAATACACTTGTGAGGAGTGTATAATGAGATTTTTAAAATGTCAATAACACTTCCCAAGGTAAAAATACAAACAATTTTTTTTATTTAGAAAATACTGACGACATGAGGAAGTTATACTAACTTAAAAAAATAACTACAACATCTTGAATTTAAAGCATAATTCTGACCAAATAAATTCTCGAAACAAGGCGTCGTACATAAACATAGGGACACTTAAGACAGCCCTAAGTACATATATAAGTACAAAAACGAAAAAGGAAAGAAAGAAAGAAAAAAAAAAAAAAAAAAAAAACTGTTTTCATGGAGATGGTAGAGGATAATGTATGCTATTTGGATGGACTGATGTTTTACACCAACATAATATTCGTTTGTTCAAAACTTGGAAACCATGTTGCCAAAGTAAACAACAACTTCCATGTATTGTGGGGGTGGTTTTGGTTTTCCACTTTCAAAGTCATCAATAGATTAGTTGTCATACAAACAACTTGTAAATTCAAGTCAAATTTTGGTAGATTACTTGATTAGGTTAGTTCTTATATTAATTGGAACTAGGGTGAATACGGAATTAAGGACTAGGCTAAATAAAATAAAATAAAATAAATTTTGTTAAATAATACTTAGATAAATAAAATAACGTGGTTGCACAATCCTATTGAGAAAATCTTCAAATTTAAGCGAAAAAATTAAATGTCATTTAGGATTAAGGTTTAGTATATCCCTCTTTCTTTGTAAGTGAGAGGTCTTAGATTCGATTATGACCAAAAGTGAATTTGAACCACATTATTGCTAACTCATTGTAAAGCTAAGTCTACTTCTTCATTTTAGTATAGATAATATTACTTGTTAAAAGAAGGGACAAAAGGAAATACCACTTAGTATTACAATCTAATGGTATTTTTCTTTACTTGTAAATAAGAGGTTTTAGGTTCAATTCTTGTCAAAGATGAATTTGAACCATATTATTATTAATCTATTAGAAGGCTAAGCATGTGTCTCCCTTCTTTTAGTGTAGATAAAAAATGGACAAAAGAAAGGAGAAAAAAAAAAAGGCAAATAATATTATGGTCCAAATCTATGAATCTGAATCCTCATCAGATCCTTTTTGTGAGGATTCCAGGAATTCGTGAATCGTATCCGTTCATCGTACAATGTGAGATCATAAGTTATTTTAAATATTTTTATTTAAAATTAAACACAAACAATACTTGATAAAAATTAATTACATAATATATGATAAATCGACATAATTCACATATCTTTAAAATCCTTACCAAAAGGATCTGAAGAGTATCCTGATGACAAATCGATTCCCCGTAACGTAGTGCAGAACGGAACAGAAAAAGGATTGTGGAACCCCGTTGAATGACTTTTGTTGCTTTTCTCAAAAAGCTGCTCCGTTGAGCTGAGTTTTTTACTTTAGTTTTATACCTCCGTTGAGTTAACCGGTGCAATTCTCTGCTGCGCTGTGCTGTTGCTGTTGCTGTCGATGTCCAGCTTTTACTTTCCAACAGTTACCACATTCTCAACCCGTTTCCCCGTGTCGACAAGTGTCATTGGGTGCCATTTATTAGGATAAGGCATCCTTGGCCTATGTTGTTTGCTCTCTCATTTCCTAGTCACGACTCATCCTCCCCCCCTGCACTTGCAGACTTGCAGTTGCAGATGCAATGCTTTTGAGTATTGGTGGTGTGGTGTTGTGTTTGCGTGTTTTCTTTTAAAACTTAATTACTTTATTTGTTCTGATATCTTATTTAATTTGAATATGGTAATGTTTGTAGCAACTATATAAGTTATCTTATTAGAATATAATGTGTAAATGTGTGATCATCAATCAAAAACATTGGTTGACAAAGGTAGTGCGGTACTAGGATGTGTGTGTAATACGTGTTGTTAGATTGAAGTGTTGATTTTATTACATGTTAGATATCTAATAAGACAAACATTATTAACTACTCGCTCCTTAACAAACAATCATTCTTATTATTACAACAAGGAGCCTCGCAAGGTATTTCCTCTTTGGAGTACAAGACTTTAAGGTAGATCTCGAATATATGCAATCATTTGTATATCAATCATATTTGGCCCATGTGTAAAGGTCTAACGAACATACATGCTCATTTGATATAAGTTTGTTAGGTGTTTCACTTAGGTGTCTTTACATGTGAGGACGGTGGAGCGCTATCCTACATCAGAAAGTTACGTGATATTTGCATGTCCTTATAACCTTATTATGCATTGATTTTGAGGTGGCACAGTCATTTCCTTCAACCATACGTCCTAATTAACATTAGATCATATAGTGGCATTTTTTTATCCTTGTACAAGTGATACCGGAGGAAAAATCGAACTAGGACGTCCCTTGAAGACTTGGAGCTTCATCGTTGGATTAAATCGAACGGAAGTAATCACAATTACCGTAGACGATAGAATCATTAAACTAAACCAATATATATTATTCCCTTAGACTATAAACTATAAAATAAGAAATAGGATTGCTTTCCCACTCCTCGTGCAAGAAAAGCTGTAACAGCCATGCTAAAGCAACCAAGCATATCCTGAAATCGTATATTCCCTGTAAGTCTCTAGTAACTAGCCTTTTCTCTTTTACGATGAACAAATGCTATAACCCGTCACAGAAAAACCGTGTAAATTTGTGACCTAAACACCCACTCATCCTCCTCCGGCCCCAAGATAAACCAGCAAATTAAACCTCTGCGTCTGCGAATGTGGTTGCTTTTTATGCTTTAAGCTCTGGCTTTTCTGGGCTTTCCCACATAGATTTAAATCCATAAAGTTGATGATTTTATAATTATTATTTATTGTTTCTTGTTCTAGCTTTTCATGGGTTTAGTAATTTAGGGTTGCTTTTAACGCAAAAAAATGGAATAATATTTGTGTGTAAACCCGAGCTTGATTTAACGCGCGCTCATTAAACTATATGGAAATGCAAATGCAAATGCACTGCAGTGGTGTGGTGGTTCCCTTGGGCCTTGGGTAGGTTTCAGGTGATTGGAGCTGCTACTGTTGCATTTCCATGTGGCACATCGTGGAAGTTGGAGAAAAGGTCCAAAGCCACCTTTGCTAACTTTCCCCCATCTCCTTTCGCAATTGCCACCTAAATCATGAGTGTCATTTCCCCAAGTCCCAAGCAGGCAATGCAAACACCCTCTCCAAACTCACTTTTTAGACCAACACTACAACATGAATGATATATAGTAGCCTCAGTCTTGATCTGCATGCGCCTTGTGAATATATATACTTGTGATCTTGACAGAGTTTTCACCTTCGTTGGTTTTTACTTTTGGATGTGAAAACCAAAAATGGAAGAAACAATCTAATTTTTATTTAAATTGTATGCTAACGTCAGTCGTTCATGTTTGCAAGTGAATCTTACAATATATGACTGGCTCGCGGTCACTTGAGTCCATAGAATTGTAGCATTATCTTGTTTTTTTTGTTTTCCAGAGTACTTCCTTTTATATGTTTTGGGTGAAGCACTTCATTCTATTAGTCGTCGACACATGCATGTGATTTTAAGAGACTGATGTGTATGAGTTTTATTGAAAAGTAAAAGTTTTAAGGTAAATTCAAAATTCCATCATAATTCCATACGTTCAAATGTATTTTTCTTTGTAATGAGGCATTATAGAAAGAAAAATGATAAACACCTTTTTTAACCTCTCAGATATTATGTTTAATCTTGTTTGTTGTTTTTTTTTTTATTCAATTTGATGACTATAATAATTAGGAGTGTAAAGCTAACCACTCTTATAAGAAAGCATTATACAAGGGTAACTGAAAACACGAAATAATTAAATTAATTGAATAAACAAACCCAAATCTATGATAATGACTTACAGAATGAGTTCACTGCAACAATAGTGTGATGTTCTATGTAAGTTGCTCTTTGAACCCACAAGAAAACTTAACTCTTATTTCCTCATATAGACTAATTTAGAAAATAACTTACCAAATAGGACAAAAATCCAAATTTACTCAATCTCGTAAACTTTTCTCTTTTTTTTTTTCTTTTTGAGAGATTTTCTATTTTATTATTCTCGAATAGCTTTCATAATACATAGATGACGCTTTACGGCAGTGGCGTAAAACAATAATATAACTTTCATAATATATCAATAGCTCACAATCGCATGCGCGCGCAAGAGATTGTTGGTAACATTTCTCGTTTTGGATTCTTCACCCTACTTCCTTTTACATGTTTTTGGTGCCATTGTTGTATATTCCATGGGTTGTTAACAATCATTGTCAAATTTTTGTTTCCCCTTGACAAAGAGGCTTGCACCTCACTTGCCCATTATCTGACATGTTCTCTTGTTGCTACATTAACATCACTTGCATGTAATCACTATCAAAATCACTTGTGGGCATGCTTTTCCCATCATCATTTGCACCATTTTGTTGCTCTCTTTTACCACTTTTAAGTTGATTGTTGACAAAGTAAAACCAAAACATGCATGCATGTTCTCAATTTGATTACCCAATCAAAATGTTTTACATTTTCTCGAGGGTCCTACCCTCTTTTTTTTTTTTTTTTTTTTTTTAATCGTTTCATATTGGAATATTTTAATCCAAAATTTTACAGCAAGATCCAGCTATGCTGCGCTACCAAGTACCAGCAATGATGATGAACAACAAATCAAAGGATTGAGGATCCCTTCGGATCTTCTTTACGAGAATATGATAAATTTTAAATCGTGTCCGTTTATCGTACATCGTGTAGTCAGAAATTATTTTAAATTAAATACGAATAGTACTTGTTAAAAATTGATCGCACAAATATACGATGAACAGACACGATTTGAGGATCTTCTAGATCTTCACAAAAAGAATCCGAAGAGGATTATTTGGAAATCAAAGACCCACCCAGAAAGGCTTGGACAAGTAAAGTAGAACAAGATTTGGTTGTTGAAGAATCAAAAGCCCCTCCTGCTGAGAGCCAATTCTGAACATATGTACAAATTATGATTTTTTTTAATCACAACTTACATACGTGTTGCACTTTGATAAGCTTTCAGCAGAAGAGGGGCTCCTGATTATTTGAGGAGCCAAGTTAAATCTAGTAAAGTATGAGATGACTCGGGTCGGGCCCATGGCCCACTCTGAGCTCGTCCACGTCATCAGCAACGAAGGCAATGCCGACATGACGTGTTCTGCGGTGCTCGACCCGGGAAATGACGGACACGTGGTGACGGATGCAACCAGAGGGCCCCATCCCGACTGTGAGGGATGAAGGCCGGATGAGTTTGTGGAAGAACTGGGCCAACGCGGGAAGGGCATTGGGGCTGGGCCCCCACTACACGACCCTCATCGGTGCTTTTAGAAAGAATAGTGGGGCCCTCGGTGGTAACGTACGTGCGCCTCTCTTACACGTCTCCATCGCTGCTCATGACTAAGGACGCAAAATTGAGGAAGCTCGAGGACAATATTTGTTCTTTATGTGAGGGGAAAATTTGTCAGTCTATGTGAGCTTATATTTCTCCCTGACTGTGATATATTAATTAGTTAAATAATTAGTGAGTAATTTTTTTTGTAAACACTTAATTAATGGGTAGTTTTGCTTGGAACGTAGTAGACGAAAGATGGGTGTAGCGACATGCATCATGCATATGTCTTTTGAATGTAGTTTACTTCTGGGAATACCAAGTGGTAGACTTTGATTTATCTCTCAAATTTACATAATCGGTTTGAATTCTATCACCTGTCTCTAAATACAAAAAGAATGAATTTATGAAGCACTCAAATAGGGTTTAGAACCACCCTTATTGCCATTCTACAAAATCATAAATAGATTTTCACCTCATACATCTCCTCGTTCAATTTTTTTGAGGTCATTAGAACCTTTTTTTCGTTCGAGAATCTCTTTCTCCAATGTCTCTCCCGTGTGGCGACATGGGGGCATAAACTAGGAAAGAGAGGGATGAGGTTTCTCTCGCTTTTGACATAGCGGCCCCCAGCAGGAGGCCCACATGGCGGGCTTACTGGATTCAAAGGATTAGTGCAGCGTTCAAGGCAACATAACAACATTCCGTTGGAAACCATAAAGAAGAATTTATTCAAGGGGGAAATGAGAGAGATTTTGTTCCACCACAGAGAATTATCTTCTTTTTGCATTTAAAGAATTTACATGATACATCTCAGAACAATCATTTTTAGGATTTAACGATTCCTAATAGAATAAACTGCAACTGGGGGACTTATACTGATGCTTTTGGTTCTGAGCTGACAAGGTAAACAATCGGCTTCGAATTGGTTCTTAAACCACCAATGCCCTCTATTGCCTCTGCTTCTTTAGTAGGCAATCAAAATATTTTCTATCCGTATTTTTATCCATGTCTCGAATATCATCTTCTACCATATTAAATGATTTTTGTTTATTTGTGTTGTAATTATAAAAAATATCTTGGTTAGTTTTTACTTGTAATTCTTACCCTGAAAAGTTAGGGGCACTCCACGTCCTTGAATCAATAACTATCTTTCGGCTAACCCAGCCTCCTTTGTCCCTCGGAATCAACAAGGAGTAATACAAGAATATTCACCTGATATCGAAGAAGAAGGCGCTCCAGTAGGATCCTCATGGACAGAAACAATTAGGGTCCAGTAAAAGAGTGAGAAAATAAACTTTGATTTTAAGGTAGATCGATCCGACATGGTATCGATATTGTACAACTAGACATTGGTGGTTAGAAAATACCTAAGGTTGTGATCTGAGTGTCCACTGTACAGGAAAATGTATAGCCAAATTTTAATTTTCAATTAGGGTAGCTATCGTAAAGGATCAAAGGGTCCCAAGTGGGTTTGTTGTCCCGTCAATTTAATCTAATTTTGGTAACACTAGGAGTTTCAATAATTATACAAAAAAAAAAAAAAAAAGATGATGAGCACGTGGCAGCCGTTAGTCTCTGCTCCCTCCACTTTCCAACTTCTGGTGCAATCTCCACATGCACATGCAGGTATCCCAAATGTTATGAATTCAGAATTATTAGTGAAGTGAAGCTTGCGAAAACTACCTGCCATCGAAGCATATAAATCGACCTCTCACGGGCTCACATCATGCAAACCTTTGCCAGGCTCGCAAGCAAAGGTAGCAGTGTAACTGCATAAGTAGCCAAGTAAGTCCATGATCGATAGAACCCCGAGTTGACTGTTTATAAATAGGGTTTGGTTCGCTGGAGGATATACAGCCACACTGTGCCATGGATGAAATCCGATTATAATTACAAAGTGAAAAACCTTCCCACTCCACTTGTATCTGGTTTTACCATCACCTCACAAACGTTCTTTTTTCCAGAATATCTGAGACTTGAGTGACATGAGTGACAACAACATACACTTGAATATTGTTAGACTTAATAAATTTGAATTAACAATTAATCGTTGGAGTACTTTACATGGCTTGTGGAACTCTAGAAGTTATAGGATCTTATGGTTAGGTACATAATTGTATAGTCAAAGATTCATGGATATTACTATCACGAGTTAAGAGTCGATTGGGGTGGCTGTCAAATTACATAGATAATGTATGAACTTAATAACTACATGTACAACTTGATAGGCGATGAGTCCATATTATACCATATATTTTACCCTATTCTTAGTTATAATTTATTATTTATTTTGGTAGAATTTTGATACTTTGTTATATATTTTCAATGTAGGACACTCGACTTTCTCTGGAGAAAAAAGTAATCAAATCGATGAATTTTAGAGTGATTCCAATTGAAAGATGTTTGTGACCCTTTCAAGATGATTGTATCAAAGTTTCAAAATTTTCTATTAGGCCGTTTGACTGTGGCGATGAAATAAAGGCACAGCAAGCAGCTTTTCCAAATTGATGTTTTTGGACGTTTTGGGTATTTTGGAGGTTAAGATGACATATTTTGAAGAAGATTCCCTCTGAGGATTTGTAGGGGACATCTCCAGATTTCAAAAGAGACCTTTTGGGACCAAATCGGAGTTGATTTGGTTGGTCAAAAGTCTGATTTTCTAAGAAGTCCAAATTTCAGTTCAAATAGGAAACCTTTTATTTTCTGTTTTATTATTTTATTATGTTTCCTAGTTTTATTCTAAGACCTTTTAGGGTTTTATTTTGTAGTAGTATAAATAAAGATATTTAGCCATTTGGAGAGAAAAAAAAAAAAAAAAAAGGAGAGGAGGAAAGGCAGGCACACTTTAGAGAGCTTTTGAAGTTTATTTTCAAGGTGTTTTCTTTCCATGTTCTTAATAATATTTTGTTTTATGATTGTTCGTAACTAATTTCTTTTGCTAGGACGAGGTCACGAGCCTTAGCAAGAATATGTAGTTTCTTTTCAATTTACTTATGATATTATGCATGTATGTTTTGAATTATTAATCACCGTTTTAAACTATCTAATTGTCTGAGTGATTCGCGACCATTAGGATATTTAGAAAAGTAATTTGATGCAATTTTGGTCAGAAGGTTCCCTGAAATTGGCGCTGGCTTCTTGTGGTTAATAATTGTAATTTCACTTGGGATGAACACCACCTCTTAAGGGTTGCATGGTTTTTCAAAGGGTTTTCACAAAGGGGTGTGCTATCCACACACCCCTTTTTACTTCTCACACACCCCTTGTTAATTTTTATCCGTTGATCTTCTTTAATTCATCCGATCCGACGGCCGAAAATTAGAAGGGTGTGTGAGAAGTAAAAAGAGGTGTGTGGATATCACACCCCTTCACAAAACTTAATGCGTCTTTCATGTTCATATTTGATCTGAACGTCCGGACGGGTTGCATGTTAGATACACGTTCAATGTTGGAGGTTCCAAGTAGACTATATATTAGGAAAAACCTAACCTTCGAAATATGCATGGGTAATTCATAAGTAATTGGAAGAATTACGTAGGATTGTTAAGGTGACGACTGAACCCTAGGGCTTTTACAAATTGATTTTCTTTAAATTGGTTTCTAGTTGATTTATTTAATTATTTTTAATTTAAATTCGCTTTTATTATATTAAATTTTAAAATCAACATTATCCAAACTTTGTTTTAAATAATTAATTAAGAGTTGGTTATAAACACAAATTATTCATTCAATCCCTGTGGAAAATGACCTTGCTTGAGCTGCTATACTATGACAACCTTGTACTCTTACAAGTATTTTTAAGTGTTTTTATCCCTACTTTTACATATGGTAAAAATCCTATCAATACGTGTTGATTTTTATATCAAGTCCTCCATGTAAGTAGAAGTAATATTATGGCTCAGGTGGCTGCTTCCGTCTACTCTCCCTATCTCTATCTCTTTACACATCATCATCACTAGGTGACCGGAGCAACCGAGCGAAGGTCACAAACTTGACACTTTATGTTGGTTCAAGATCGACCCGATTTTGTGCATCAACATACAAGCTTCACTGACAAAGCTTCAACCTAAAAGCTTCACCTACAAAGCTTTAACCACAAAGTTTCACCTACAAAGCTTCAACCTAAAAGCTTCACCTACAAAGCTTCAACCTAAAAGCTTTACCTACAAAGTTTCAACTTACAAGCTTCACTTACAAAGCTCCAACCTAAAAACTTCACCTACAAAGCTTCACCTACGAAGTTCAACAAAAAAGTTTCACCTACAAAGCTTCAACTATTCAAGAATATCAAGGCACTTCCTTCGGCAACTCTCCTCGCCCAGAGACTTGGGGGACTCCCACTATATGCTACTAAAGTCTGGTACTTAGAAGTTTCGTGACTACTCAGTGACTTGGATTTTTCAAGTCCCCAACCGAGAAGCTTTCCTCACTCGGGAACTTAGGATAGCATTGTTTGTACCATACTTGACCAATCCCGAAACTACCAAGCACGGGTCAACGTCATACCTTCAAGAATCCACTGAGGGGTTCATGCTGAGGCACCCCTGTTGAAGCACAAGAGTTTCCCTCTAACTAGGAGGCCAATCATGGCACGACACTTGTCAATGTCAGAATAAAGTTCATAGAGTCCCACATCGACTGCGAACAAGAGCTGGAGACTCTCCTCAACTATAAAAGAAGATCATTCTCCTATAGTTAATTCCTAATGTCATTATTGTACTTAAACTATTCATTAGAACTCACTAATGATGATTATGCTTGAGCCTATGTATTTGTGTAAACCTTTCACTATTAATGAGAACTCCTCTACTCCGTGGACATAGCCAAACTTAAGATGAACCACGTACATCTTGTGTTTGCTTCCCTATCTCTATCTCTTTACACATCATCATCACTAGGTGACCGGAGCAACCGAGTGAAGGTCACAAACTTGACACTTTATGTTGGTCCAAGATCGACTCGATTTTGTGCATCAACGGTTTACATCTTGATCTCGAAATGGATTCCTTTTTAGTTTCCATCAATGATAAACTTGGCCTTTGGTTGTGACTGTCTCTCTCCTATATTATACGACCGATTTTTTCTAGCAACTATTTCATAATTTTAGTAGCATCACTTAATCTACCATTACATGCCATGCGTTTGAAAAAGTAATCCACGCATCCAATTAAAACTTGTGACTTGATGAAATAGTTGGCAAAGAAAATCTCTCATGTTATGTACCGTTTTTCATCTTCCAATAGTATGCACGCACATGGTGTAAATTATATATTTAATTTCCTAGGATGAATGCACATGAACATGGTGTAACTGTAACATAAGTAGCACCTGCGAGATCCAACGTTCCACTTTCCACCGTGGATTTATTCACAAAATCGGTTAGAGGATTCGATCATCTTTGGCTCCCACTGGAAATGTATAGCTATTTTAGTTATGCCCTAGTCCCAATCATCCTTAAACTTTGTATTGTCAATAATTACTTGCAAGTTGCAAATTAATCCCTATATAATTCACAATTTTCCTACCGATCTCCCTCTTCCCTAACATTTTTTTTTTGAAAAAAAAAAAGAATTTTCTCACCTGTTAGTTGCTAATTAAAAGGGATTTAAAAGAGTAGTGTTTGGTCACATGTGAACTGGTTCATTCAATATTTAGTGAAAATATTTTTTATATTATGTTCATATTTGGTCGATAATTCATAATATTAGTTAAGTAACGATATACTATTAATTGACACATGGTACTGAATAATTACTGTTGGCCCTACTTAACCAAGGTTTTAATTAGCAATTAATATTATGGTCTAGTAATATTTGTTTCTCTGTAAAAGTTAATTGTTACTAAAATTATCAATTTGTTTAACACATATGAATTACCTAAATAATTTTTTTCCTTCGAAAAGGGGACCAACTAGTGACTTCGCCATAATAGTTCACCATTTCGAGGGCCGAAAAGACTCAAAAAAGCATTTTAGCCTCCCCTAACCAGTATCATGCGGTTTACCTACTCTTACTTATCAGTCAACATGAACAAGAAAAGTGGGAGGGAGGTGCGGGAATGAGGTTTGCTATACAATGGCCCAACAAACGGAAAATGACAAAGGGCCTAAATGGTTGAAAGGCCGACAAGCAAAACATATCATTTCAAAATCAAATGCTACAGAACCAAAGGGCCCAAAACTTGAGAGAGCATGAGAAAACAGTGAAGCGCCAAAATCTGGAACTCAATTACTTAAAACGGCAAATCGCGCGCATCTCGGGGACTGGTCGTTCAGAGTAGATGAGGGCAACGTGGGTTCCGCAGTTGCTGCTCATTCCACACACTCCTTACAAAAACTGTCTTAAAAAACCATCTCTTCCACCCCCCACTTCCCTTCCTATATTATCAAATCGAAAATCTGCAAATGTAATGTAGTTTCTTTCCCGTTTGGAACCCATCAGGTAAATGTAAAATACTTCAAGTTGATGTTTCTTCTGCAAGGCGATTTTCTATTCTGAACTACTCTAATTCGGGGGACGGGGGATTTAAACACGGGTGCAAAGGGACGGGATCACTAGCAAACTGACCTAACCACATATGCTTGAAGTTTTATTTTGAGAACGAAAATTGTGGCATTGTTAGTAGCTACAAAAGACGATCAGCATTGAATTTGCCTGATTTAAGTAACTCAAAATGCCACTGGTATTTCGGTCATTGTAAGAAAGTTGAATTATTCAACCTCTGTATTTATCATTTTTGTGACCATTTTTTTTCTTCTTTTCTGAATTTAAATGGAAATTTTCAGATTGTGCACTGTGCTAGAAATTTTCTTATGGAAATTGCCAAGTCCATTTGAAATGGCTGCAATCTTATGTTTTTTAAATTTTATTTTATATTATTATTTTTTCCAGTTGCTGAGGAGAAATGAGGGCGTGCGCCATGTACTGTTCTAACTTGCAGGTACCTAAGTTTGGAGTTCAGTCACCATCTCTTCGATTGGCATCTTTGCAAAGAAGACTAACAACAACAACCGCTTTAAGCAAATCACCTTCGAAATCCTTCAGAAGCATACAATACTCCGATGCTCAAGCAACGATTTTGGATTTCGGAGTTTTGAAGGATCTTGTGAAAATATTTGTTCTAGACCTTGAAACCACCGGACTTTGCAGAAGGATAGGACATGTAACTGAAATCGCACTCCGCGATCTTCAAGGCGGCAAGAACAGTTGCTTTCAAACCCTGGTGAACCCTCAACAACGTGTTTCAAATTCTAGCATCCACGGTATAACAACCGACATGGTGACACATTCAGATGTCCCGAGGTATGTTTTTCTTTATACAAAAAGTGTCGATGCTATTAGTAGTTCCACCACTCATTATACGTTAGGTTACTTACGTGAGTTTTACATTCTTCGTCAGGAAGAGTTGGCATTGGGCAATAACTTAATTAGAATTTGTAGTGTAGGATGGTGGAGTTGATTCCGATTCTTCTCGAATACATCAGAAGCCGGCAAGGACCTGGAGTGCAAGTTTTATTTGCAGCTCACAATGCACGGCGTTTCGACGTGCCCTTCTTAATCAAGGAATTCAGCTCCTGCTCGTTTGAAATTCCTCCTGACTGGCTGTTTCTGGACACCCTCGCACTGTCGCATGAGTTAAGGAAATTATACGGTAAGAGCTATTTCTTTCACATAATGTGCAGACAAGTTGGCTAGAGCAATGCACTATCCTTCCGCACCTACGTTCGAACCCCCTTCCCTTAGTTTAGATTAGATAAATTAAAATACCGCTCAAACGCGGAAACAAACAGTGGGTTCTAATAATGCTATTGACAGGGCCAAAGGTTCCTCCAAAGATCTCTCTTGAGGGACTTAGTGAGTTCTACAAGATCACTAGAGAAGGTCCAAAACACAGGGCCATGGCAGATGTGAACTTGCTGACATCTATACTTCCAAACATGACTTCTGACCTCAACCTCGGAGTCGCGGACCTTTTGCAGAGGAGTTTCAGGGCTTCTGTCTGCAGTATTACTTGAAGAAGAAGAAAAAAAAAAATGAAGAACTCAATCTGCAAGCATATGTTAATATACCACAGTTTTTGTTTCCTGTTTTGTTTTGTTTTGTTTTCCTTGTACAATTGTCGTCGACTATTTTCCCTAAAATATTATAGATGCACATGTGATATGAAATGAATCATTAGTGCAGTTGATGTTTATAGTATAGGGGAATCACTCGTTAGAGTAGACAACTACAAACCCACAGGAAACACTTGCCGAAATATATATCAAAATACATGTTTAAGGAATTGTAATTAGCGCTCTAAAAAGTCATCAATCATCATCTACAATTTGTCATCTATATTTCTATTTTGGAGAGCTTACGACAACTCTCTTACTCCCAATTTATATCTTAATTTTCGAAAAACAACAAAAGAAGTCGTTTCATTATTGAATACAAGTTGGATTAAACTAATGTAAGTCAATCCACAAAGAATTGTTTGTGAAGCGAAACAAATCTTATTTCTGACATATTTAGGTATTTGAAGTCAAAAAAGCCATGAATCGATTGGAGAAACAATAAGAATGAGAAAATATGTGTAACAGATAAACAACCACTCTCTCTTAGATATCCATACCCAACTTTTTTAGGAATGCAATACCAAAATGATGTGAGAACCATTTACTTTCATGCATTAGTTTTTTTTTTTTTTTCTTTTTTCTTTTTAGATGAAAAAGTATTTTGCATTAGTTGTTCCTAAACACATAATATGATATGAAAGAAAATGATATCTACTAATTGTAATTCATTATTTGTAAGTAATGTTCTAAAAATCTCCGTCTAGTACCGTCTAAGCCCCGACTAGGAGTTAGCCCATTGACCGTTGCCCCTATTAATCCTCAGACTTTTGAAAGTTAAGAAAGGACACTTGGACTTGCCTATGTCACTCTCACTTAGACAAAAAATAGATAATTTTCATTTTGCATTTTATTTTATCAATAAATTGTAAAAGACTTGTTGAATACTTGGATGAACACTTATTATATGCTTGTTTTCCATGTTTTCAATATGTTCTAATACTTTATAATATGCCATTCTATTTTACTATTTATGTATTCCAATACAGTTATATATATTTTTTAAGCCTAAGTCATCTACCCGTCGCCTGAATAGACAAAAATTTAAAATAAAAATAAAATTTTCATTTGATTCATCGATCCTCAAAAAAAGCAATAAACAAAGTTCCGTCGTTGAGAGAGAAATGGGAAATTCGTGGAAAGTTAAAATCCCCACCACGTAATAGTTCACCTACACACCTTCATCGATGTTGTTTTTCAGCTGGAAGACCAGCGCTGAAGCGCCTTTTAGAATCTTGTTTGTAAGTAAACATGCTTTTAAGATTAGTATCTCATCCAAGATACCTAAGCGCTAGACCCCTACACGCCTAAGGCCCCTCGACGCTTAAGCGCTAAACCCCTGTCCATTGCCGGGCTAGTGTCTAATGCCTTTTAGAACTTTATTTATAAACTAGCCTCTCTGCACACACTCAGGTGCATGCGAGAGGCATTTTTGCATCACAGACACTATGCGCGCCCAAAAATGTGTTCCTTATATATTCTTATATTTCTCAAGTGATTACTAAAAATAGATAGGATATGTCATTGTCAAAGGAGATGGCCTCGTCCAACTATTTAGGGAAAAACTTAAAATGTAATCGAAATCGAGGGACTCTCTCAAAAGGGGATTAGATTCTTTCCCCAAATCGCAAATGAAGTGTGTGTAGAGACTCATTGTTTTTGCCTCAGACTGTATTGCTCTTTGTTTTTCTTTTATTATTATTATTATTTTTTATTTTGTCAAATGATAGATTTTGTTAGATTAAATGTTATATTAGCCACGGACGGAGTTCAAACCCATGCCGTCATGCAAGGGGTTAACACCTTTGCACCACTGTGGTAAATGGCCACTTGCAGGACTGTATTGCTCATTGCCAAAAGATGAACTAAAATGTGTAATCTGAGGATGTTTTAACCCTCAGATTACTCAAAAGTCATTGCTCATTGCCAGTGTTATCCATTTGGTTTAGATATTAATAGTGTCATTATTGTTTTAAGTTACAAACAAACAAATTAAGTCTAAGTGGTCAAATAGTATTTCTCCAAGTTGAATGAAATTTGCATTCTATTGAGAAAATGTGTTCTCTTCTTCTTTTTACAAATTCAATATCGAATAAAACTTGTTCACTGTCTGGAGTTTTTTTCTAACAACCCACACAAAACAATAAGCATGGAGATCACAGTTACCTACCAAGCAAAATAGTCAAATACAGATATGTACCACAATAGATCTTTTACATATCTCAAAACCACATACATCATTTGACATAGGATTCATCATAGTATTTGGTAGAGAAAATTGAAATTATTTTTTTGTTTACACCACAACATTGGCACCATAAATATTAACAACAAAGGCAGTCAGTCCCTTTCATTATGCAGCCTATAATGGGAAAAAAACAGAAAGCTCAAATATGTCGGCTTACTTTGCAATAGTAGATATCGTACTAATAATTTAGGACGTTCTTCTCTCCAAATTTTCTCAAATACCTATCCTTTACATATAGCTCGTTTGAATGCAACTCGAAAAATACTCAAAAAATTGCTCGGAAGAAATATATACAAACAAAAGCAAACTAAAAGTAAGCTATTGTAAGAAATTTAGAAACACACAAACATCACAACAACTGAGACTTAAAAATCAACAAAAATCAAATAGTAGGAACCGAAAATATATATGCTCTTGAATCGAGAACTTCATCAAAAGAACAACAATAAATCTAATACAATCTGTCAAAAACCAAAAGGGAAAGATATAATATCAAGGCCCTGTAATGTCGAGGCCTCGTATAGTAACACAATAATCTTGTACCATTATACAATTTCAAGGCCTTGACACGAAATGATTGCGAAAGACCTTTTTTTTAATCACGGCGCGCTGCGTGCGACTCACATTTTAAACGTATTTATCTACGTGAATTGCTTCACTTGTTTGTATTTCATTATTTTCTTTCTTTACAAGACATATTAGAAACATAAAAGAAAGGTGATCATCATGTATTAATTCAAAGTTTACAGAAGTTGAGGGAGAATATTTGATAGAATTGAAACATTGTTTGTACCAAGTAGGACAAAACCCCAAACGGAGTAAAAAGACATCCTAACATTGAGAACAATTTATTTAAGAAGATGACAATCTGTGCTATATTGCTCCTATCATTTCTCTCCATACTTGATATGTTGAACTCCAGTTGAAAGCTTTTTGGATTCCTACATATATATAAAAAAAAAAAAAAAAAAAAAATTATTTGACAAAAGAAATGAGCACATAAGGGAAAAAATTATTGTAACAGTTAACCAAAGAAGGAATGAAAGAAAAAATTAGGGTTAGGACTAAACTTGGCACTTGAACCAAAGACGGTTGGCTGAGGCCAGCGTTGTAGAGAGCTTGAGAAACCTTATCGAACACACCGAGGGACGTCCATGAAATGCCAGAGATGGTTGGCTGAGGCCGACATTGTAGAGAGCTTGAGAAACCTTATGAACACACCGAGGGACGTCCACGAAATGCTTTCTTTGATGAAAAACGTATCTCCTCTGTCATTCTGGTACGCAATGGTAGTGGCGGTTCCGAACCAGCGGGAGTGGCTGAGTCAGAACAAGCTGATCTGAAACGAAGACGAAGCATTAGAAAGAAGAGAGAAGCAGTGCTCAAATTGGGAAGGAGGTTGATCGATGTACGGATATCAGAATTTTGTAACTGAACAAATGAAGCGGAGAAGTTATGATAAGGTTTTTTTATTAATACCCCACAAAATGATGAATGCACCCACACTAAAATGTAATGTTAAATAACTTATGTACCTTATTATGCAATGACAATTTCGACCTTATTAGGTTTAAAAATAAAAAAAAATTTCTAAACACACCCCAAATCACTTTTAACCTATTATTTATCTTCTTCAAATCAAAACCTCTCACTCTCCGTTGTTAAACAAAACCCTAACCAAGCTATTTGCGTTATTTTATTCTCTAATTTTGGTTTCAAAGGAGATTAGTCCCACATATCTGCTTGTGATTTCCTAGGAAACTATACTGCCCAAGCCTATTATTGATTGATTTAATCCTAATATTTCTTTACAAGTCCCGAAAAACCCGATTTTCTGAAGGCTTCTCTCTTAGAAAGTTCTCACTGTTTTCAATGGTGAATTACTGCAGCATAACTCATTCCATTCAATGGTGAATTATTGTAATATAACTCATTTCGTTCAATTGGCGCCTCTGAAGTGACTATTTTCTTCTTTCCACATCAATCACACAGGATGTTAGGGTTTGCTCCAAAGTCAATTTAATTTATAAAAATTAAAAATGAGTATTATAAGATTTGAAGAATATGGGGTGTGTAGAAAATATGGAGTGTATGTAGAAAATGTAAGGTGTATGTTGGGAATGTGGGGTGTGAGGGTTTTTTGGGAAAACATGTGGGGTGTAATAAGATAATTTTTAATTGAAAAAATAAATGTGGAGTGTATTAAGTATGTGAGGTTTATTCAACAATATGTGAAATGTTAACATATTAAGCCTTATGATAAAAGGTTGTGGGGGTTTGAAATTGAACGGAAATTGCTATGCATAAAACTGAACGTCTTGAACGTGGTGGTTTTTCAATACATATTTCTGTGCGGTTATTGTTTTTTTACCAGTTTATCCTCATTTTTTGAAATGTTTTGGGTTTGGTTGTGAAGAAAACAAAAGGATTTTCTTGACATTTTGAAATGCCTCACCGATTTTTGAAAAGTTTGGACTGTAGAATGAGATTTTTGAAGTGCCAATAACAAATCTCTATAGATAAACATGCCTTTAAGGTTTGTATATATCATCCAAGTTACAATTTAACAGCACCAACAACGGCTGAGATTTATATATATTGTGATTACTCGTAACCTGTCCTGTTGGAGCCACCAAACCGCCCCCTCAAGATTTAGGTCCAAACCGCCCCCGCAAGTTTTAGGTGCAAATTTATGAGACGTGCCAAAATTACAAAACGTGGGCAAGAAGGCGACACAACACGAAAAGTGAAAACCGCGTCAACTCACAAACACCACCAAGTGGCTCACAAACTATAAGAGACAGGAAAAAAAAAAAAAAAAAAAAAAAAAAGTACAAAACCACGGACTCGGCACGTGTGAATAGTAATTCACACACATCCTCCGTCCAATGAAATCCATGTATGCGGATATAAAATCGGGGACCACCAAACCCTATCAATCAATTAATTCGGACTTTTAAAATTTGATCAAACGATTAAAATTATTATAATTTTTAAAGGAATCCCTTGTTTCTAACGGTTGGATTAAATTTCAAGGGTCCGAATTAATTGATTGGTGGGAGAGATCCAGAGGGGATCTCTTCCCTGCATGGCTCAGCTCAGGGATAAATTTTTTATTGTGAGCGAAACACTGGTGGTACAGTATATGTTTTTATATAAATGGTGGAAAGTTTTTATTAACTTTTTAACGTAAATATGCCATTATTTGTATGGTGACAATGTACCAAAATCTCTTTAGTTCAGGCAGTCAGTGGCACTCCCCGAAATTCACGGGAACGCGCGAGGGTATTTCCGGCACGCGAGTACTATAAAAGGCGGTTACCCTCTCCGGAAGTTCAGTGGAGAGTCTCTGCTGCGTTCTCTTTCTCACACGCAATTTCTTGGTCGCTTCCTCACACACTCACACCACACCCACTCGCTTTTATCTATCGTCTCCATTTTTCTTCCTAGGGTTTCAAATTTCACAAATTCGGACCCACAAATTCCGATTGGAGCTCCGAATTATTAGTCGCCGTGATTTGATTTTGTACTGCGTATAAAATGGACTCTGATAATTCGTGGAGCAGTCTCTTCTCGACCTCCTCGTCGAGGCGGTACCAATCGCGATCCGGTGAGTTTTCCCGAACTGCCCCTGGCGGTGTTCATTGTTTGTTGTTGATTTTCTTGAATTTTTATGGTGGTTTTTGGTGCTGACGATTGCGGTTTGTATCGTGCAGATCTGTTTTCGCACGAAGAGATTGACGGAGACGATGAGTTAAAGGCCGAGTTTTTGTGCCCTTTCTGCGCCGAGGATTTTGATGTCGTTGGGCTTTGCTGCCACATCGATGAGGAGCATCCAGTGGAGGCTAAGAACGGGGTATTTTGTTCAATTTCACTTTTTACTTTAATTTTGAAGTTTTACAATTGATTAGTTTCTAGCTTAACTAGAAAAGTGGTTGTTCGAAATGTGTGAAAATACGAACTTTTGAGCTTTCAAGAGTTTTTCCCTTGTAAATTTAATGATTGCGTTTTGTTGGTGGTCTAGTTTTCGTTTCGGCTTAGAAAGCATCAATTTTTGTTGCGTTTAGTATCACTAGTTTTGTAATTTACGAAGAAGCTGTATGAGTCAAGGCATACAAAAGGGTTTAATTGGTTTTCTCTTGTGGTTTGGCTCTGCTTGTAAAGGGGTTTTGTTTGTTGAGTAGGACTGTCATTTGAGTAGGGTTGAGTTGCAAATTAGTGGGTTATGTTGAGGGGTCATTTAAGTGGTTTGTCACGACTGATGATGTGGTTCATGTAGTATATGATGGTGTAGAGAGGGGATGGTTTTCGTTTAGACAGTTAATCATCTTTGTACGACATTTTTGCTTCTAGCTTTAATAGGCCAACAATATTGGTATTCTTTCTTGCTAGTTTTGTGTGGGGTGTTGAAGACTGCTATTGGGCCCCTGTTCGTTGAGTGTCTTTATGATGGGATTGAGCCAATCTCGTAGTTACTTTCTTTGTTGATATACAGATAGGTAATCTTTCAGGTCTACATGGTGTTTTAATTAATATGGAAGGAATGTTTCTCTTGAGTAGTTTATGAACTGCCCATTGTCATTGTTTGGGATGTTCCCTTCTCTTGGGTTTTTATGAAACTAAATGTTCATTTCCTTTCCTTTTTCCAGGTCTGTCCTGTTTGTGCGAAAAGGGTGGGAGCAAACCTTGTGAGCCATATTACCACGCAACACGGGAGTTTGTTAAAGATATCCTTTCATCTGGATTTCTGTGTTTGTTTTGGTTATGATTTACATGCATGCTCATTGTGCCATTAAAGTTAGTTCGTTAATGTAAGGATGATTTTTATCGTTTAGATAGTTGGTTAAAGCCGTCTAAATAGCGGCGTGACAGGAATCATGTGTCTAGATAAAACCTTTATCTTCACTGGTTTTTCAATTTCAGCAAAAATTATGCTCAGATATCTAATTCACTCTCGCCTATCTTAATGTGTCTGGCCAGCAAGCAGACGAGTTATTATAATGTGATCGATTATCACCATGACCTTGTTCCCTTTGTTGACACTTCCTGTATTTCCACCAATCACTTTACTCTGCTGCCATAGTATTTTGCTTGCATAAAAACTTTGATAACTTTCCCTTCCATGTTTATTTTTGGTTTGGTCATATATATTTTAAAGTCCAGAGTAAGTGTCATGTGCTCCTTGACTATACATTACGTTCAGCGCAAGAGGAAATTTCGCAGAGGATCTAGTTCAACATTTTCTATATTGAGGAAAGAGCTGCGAGAAGGAAGTTTACAATCCCTTCTAGGAGGGTCTTCATTCCTTCCGTCAAACACTGAAGCTGATCCTTTGTTGTCTTCTTTTATATTTAACCCTCCCACAGTTGATGAGGATGTGAGTACAAAGCAGCATCCTTTAGTTGAACCATCTTTTGTAAAGGAGAGCACAAAGGAAGTGGTCTCAGAAAGGTATGAGCATCATTGCCACTTTACAACTTTTAGCTTTTTCTTTCCTTTTTATGTTTTTGGTGGCTGAGTAATAAATGAGAGTCCTCATACCTCGATTTTTTTTAGGTATGTAGAACAATAGATGTGTAGGGATAGTATCTAGGGATTGTCTTGAGGTCTGGATCTACAACAGATATATCATGTGTGCTTATTATGTGTTTCCGTTGTGTGCTGTGAATTTATTATGATTTCTTCAAGGTCTAACACTTGTCTATGATGCGACAGAAGCGTTCAACAGCCACCCTTGTCTCGCAAGGACCAAGAGGAGCAGGCGCGGAGGTGTGAGTTTGTTCAAGGATTGCTCATGTCGACTATTCTTGATGATTTATGAGATAGAAGAGTGTAGTGGGAGTTGTGGAAATGATAAAGTTATTAGGAGCAGAGCGCAGAGCGTAAGTAATACGAGAGGGAGGGAAAGAAAGTGGTGCTATTTATGTAACAATCGGTAAGAGTTAGATGATGAGAACAACAGCTATGTATTCGTAATGTACTCAGACCTTTATGTGTATAATGAAAATATGGAATAATTTATCCACTTTCTGCGTTTGCTTTCTTTCTTCTACATTTTTCTTGATAGCTTGCCGAAGGTTGTACAAACTCGAAGGGAATGGTGACACTTTAGGTTAGATATGGCATTAGGGGCACTTGAGGCTCGTTAGTGGACTGGGATTGGATTTGAGTGGATACTCACTGAAGGTAGGGCAAGTGATTTTTCATTTTGAAGGGATTAGACGTCTTTAATCCTTGCTTTGTGGACTTGGAGCAAAGGAGGAAATGTAAGATTATCACTTGCTACAAATTATACTCGGACGTAAAAACTAAACGACATTGTAGTAAATTCTAAAACCACGTCATTCTAACAAATTGCTAAAACTTCCTAAAACTACGGCGGCAAGCCACTTGATGTCAT
Source organism: Pyrus communis (assembly GCF_041283825.1). Classification (NCBI taxonomy): domain Eukaryota; kingdom Viridiplantae; phylum Streptophyta; class Magnoliopsida; order Rosales; family Rosaceae; genus Pyrus; species Pyrus communis. The sequence continues at coordinate 21,655,055 of NC_142577.1, read as the reverse complement.
AGTTAATTTCCTCCATTGGTTTATACAAGGATTTAACTTAAGTGGTAGTTTGTGGTACCAAAAAGTACTATTATTCAAGCTTTTAGGGTGCGTTGCCATCTTATTGTTTTAGAAGCATTAAGGCTCCGCTTTCTGCCTAGGAGTAATGCAAAATCGATCAACTTTTTCAACCATATTTGTAAATTATGTGATATGTCACAAATACGAATAAGCACGTTAATCAACATTTATGTAATAATTCAATCATCGACCACCACATCATATGGTTTACAAAATATAATTTCCCTAGAATTACCCTTAGCGTACCCATAACCCTACTAAACTTCTAGTCTATGACCAGCATAAATGCACGGTACCGGAGTCCTCGTTCCATGACAGTCCTACTTCACAGTGAGTTGTTCTTTCCGCCGTATCCGCATGAACTAATGAATATTACTATTATTCTTGAAATGGAAAGAACGAGCTGACTTTCCAAATCGGGCTTGGCCTGGATTTGACAATATACTCTACTCTCAATTTCCTTTCCCAATTTATTGGCTTGTCTCTCTTTTATGTAATGGAAGGAAACATGCAGATCAGATTTTGGAGAGTTTGAACTTCGAAGGCTGGTTTATAACAAGTCCCTGGATAACATTCCCATGTGCACCCATCGAGATCCTAGACCCTGTCCGGACGTAGGGTGGGCACCGGAGAAACATATACCAACAACTAGGATGTCACCGTGACAATATTCCAAGAAAATCACGCATGACAATGCATGATTAGCTTAGAATATTACCACAACATCCCAATTGCATGGAAGTCCTTCACAGCAGGCACATCCTAAAGCTCATTTGACACGATGTGCTATCAAGATAGAGCATGAATGCAAGGACACAACCAAATTGTTCATCATAACTCACTGCTACTCTGCTATAAGATCACATTATACATTAACAAAACACGTTCGCATTGAACTTTACTGCTAATTCATACAGGGTGTGATTAAACATACTAAACAAGAGGCACCTCTACATACAGAGATAAGTTAAACATATTTTCATCATCATCTAAATAGTAATTGAAAAATTGTCAACATCTACTTACTTGTTCCTGAATCCTCAGAGATCATCACCCTAAACCGCCAAATTGTGGAAAGCAAATAGACTAAGAGTCGTCATCATAATGCCTGATGCAATACATGATGCCCGTTCTGAAGCACACTTCCCATATTAAAAGGCCTTTATTAACGATAATTTCATCACTATTTCTTCTTTCAGCCTATCAAAGCCCTCACAAAGCCAAAATCACTCTTAATCCTCCTTTGATGATAATATAAGATATCAAGGGCCAAGTCTGTAATATAACGACAGGAGTGCGAACTGACATCCAACCAATAACATGAAAAACTGGCCGGTGAAAAGGGTTTTCGTCATCAGTAGGTTATATCCCTTTTACATTGGGATGATAACTGCAAGCTGATTATAATTCTCCTTCTCACCTCTTTGGAATGCTGTGCGACACAAAGAAATTGAAATCCGGATGATTAACTTGCAATTGCCTGAGCCAGTTGTCAGCTTCTCGCAATAGATAATCAGCCCTTTGACATTCATAAACTCCATTAGAATTCCAAAAGGGAACTTTGAACTTGTACGAAGCAAGCCCAAAGATTGGCAATGATAGTTTGAAATTGGCATTTTGATTGTCTCTAGCACCACCAAACTGAAGCCTATCAGTGCTTGCACCTGTTCCGGGCAACATGATATATTATAATGTGATTTGCAGAACAAGCAAGTGCATGAATGTACACAAATCTATAATACATATGTAAAGAAAGATAGAGAGAGATGTACCCTTTGTGGGAGTCGATACGGAATGAAAGGTCAAGAAGCAGGCATCTAGGCTCTGCAAAGTTGGACCTGTAGGTATCCTATATATCGGATACCTTTAACAAAAATATACACAGCCACTATTTTAGATTTCTGATTACATATGTACCAATGCTGTGTTTAGTAAAATAAAGCATACCATGCTACAGAAATCCAACTAGAAGGTGATAAATCACAGCTCCTGTAAGTCCTCAGCTCTGGAAATTGAGATGCAAGAAATGAAATCTGTTGGAAGGTAGTGATGAGTGCATGTCACCATCAAACTCATGAAAGAAAAAGGAAAACTCAACGCATGAAGTGTTCTGAGACGATGAGTGACTTGCCTTATCAGCCAAAGGTTCACGACCAAATGGTTGATCATGCTCCATATATTGAAAGATAGGTTGACCAGGAGGGTTACAAGCCTCACCACTTTCATCACTTGAGGAACCATTTAAGGGTTTAGTTCTCGGTAAGGTTTTATTCCAACCATGGCCATTTACATCTGTAGCATTCTGCCAACCTAAAGTACCATAAGGAACATTGTTGAATCCTCTTTCTGTTCCATAATCACTGCTGCCATCACTACTTGTCTCCCTCGATGACTCTGCATCACTCTCATCACCAGGCCTCCAGTAATAACATGCACACGAGTGGAAAATTATGTTACACAAACAGTTACTAGCCAACGGATTGATTTCATCTGAGTGAACATTGAGTTTGTGTACCTCTGTGCACAAACTCACAGCTGATAGCTATTAGCATATTTCTCTAAAGCATCAAAATATAAAGTTCAAACTAGCTATTAGCATGCATGGAGCCTTGCACACAACTTATCTCATAGATGACAAAGGTAGGTAATTGTTTGGCACCAGGACTAGCATGTTTCACTAAAGAAAGGAAAACACAGTTCAAACTAGTTACTGTCATATAACTCCGTGCAAAATTTTGCCAATTCAAGTTGAGATTAAGCCACATATCATCAGACATCTCACCCCAACACCAAGTAACACCATATCTAAGTACACTACCATGCATTATATCAAAGATCTTGTCACCCATTGCCTACAAGATGTCTACTGGCGACTTGACCAACAGCACTCCACTACCATATTTCGTCCTTCACAACCTATCTTCACAATATATCTTTCCACTGTCTACTACCACAGCCATTTTTTTTCAACACGGCTTGATAAGAAGACATTTCCTATCCTCATATAATGTAAGCCGTAACTACAAGTAGATAAAAATTGAAACCCAATCAACCAAGTTGTATCTGAAATCTCCTTGATCACTCCGAACGAGAAATCAAGTGAAAGGACCAGTAAATGAGGAAACAGAATTTACAAGATATAGTAACACACAGCGCATGAGATTTAAGTGTAGGTCTGTCTTATTATCAGGTAAACTAAATCTCAGAGTGCACACTGACAGGAATCCAAAACTGATCACAGCAGAATCCATCTGCTTCACTTCACTAAATTTAATTTAATTTAATTTTTTCCGACAGTTTCCCCGCGTAATGAAATTCATGTCAAAACCCATAAGTTAAAAATGAGCAGCAACATCAAAACATAAATTACTCACCTTATTCTCGTTGAGGACTTTGATGGGTCTACATAGAGCTGAATAGCGGACAAGTAAGGAACATAGTACTGGATAACAGAGTCACTCCCATTCAACAAAAGAGGGACACCTGCACCGTACGCGCTCCACTCCTTGAAAGATTCCCATAAATCTCCAAGCACAAAGTATGGATGTAATTCTGCCTCGCGACTCCTCCATCCCCTCACACTTGTCTATCCATCACCAAATGGAAACACATGAGAACCACTTCTACAACAATTACAGAAACAATGCACCGAAACCCAATACAAGAAATTACAAGAAAACTCATGACTACGAATTTTAAAGTTGAAAACTTTAATTCAAGTTTAATAGGAGCTTAATTTAGAGGGTTTTTACTGATAAAGACGACAAATTTTAAAATTTCCAGCAATGCCATATATTCCCAAAATTTCAATCTCTTCAATTTTCTTGAAACACCAAATAAAGTTTCAAAATTTTAAAATTGACTTTGTAATACCTTCGAAAAATAGTGAGCCGCAACCACAGGTGTGGTGTACTCCAAAAACCGATCCAAATTCGTATCATCGCTCATCACTCCCCGACCCGAACCGGAACTGTATGAAGTCGCACAGTCATCTGAATCCACCGACTGCCTCTGATGCTTCTCGTCCTCTAGCTTTTTTCTCTGCTGCTGCTGCCGTATAGCTGGCGGGTTGTAGAAGCGATTCTCTCCCCGTATCCGAGCAATCGAAATGCCTGACATTGGGGAAAACCGGATTCAGTAGAAGGGGTGTATTGGGTGAAACTGTTTCGAGAGCAGACGGTAAGCCGAAGGGATTTTGTTCTCGGGAAAACGAAGAGTCCAGAACAGCTTGTGGTCTTGTGGGGCTCGTTCCAGAAGAACTCTGTATATATGATGGCGGTGAAATTACCACATTGTCCTTTCACTGTTTGAAATTGACCTACTTGTCCCGGTCCAAGTGTAAACTGGAATGGAAATGTATTGATTTTCCTGATTTGTGCGGATCTATCCACGGATGCGTTTGTAAGGGCAAGTGGGTGGGCCTGATTAGTCCAATTTATGTGGGCCTTGAACCGGCCCATTAAAAGACTTGATTGCCCCTTGATTTTATAAATAACACAGAGCTTTGGGCAGGAAGATTTTGGTGGGCATCAATTGTGAGGTTTCCAACACTTATGAGTGTATTCGTGGTGTGAGTTGCTAAGTGGTTGCAAGAAAAATGAAATCAGATTCTCTAATTACATTAACACATTGCGTCATATGGTAGATAACATTCACTTGTTACATCAATTGGTGTAGTTAGAAAATATGATGCTTTCAAATAATCGTTTTATGTGTGCGAGAAGAATCACCTGTGAATTGTATGTTTTTGTCGTATCTCATTTAGTGTCAACAAGTTAATTATATCCTTTATTATGATCCTTAAATTGGTAATTGACATATGCTTTATGGTACTACGGCGGGTCAGCTCAAGTAGTTAGAAATTTAAAGACTTTAACATTATTCATTAGTGGTATATGTTTATCAATATTACAATGTTTTAGTAATTGATAAATGTAATATCGGTAACTCATATGTAGTTAGAAAATGTAGTGCTTTAAATTAATCGTGAATCATATGGTGGACGACATATATTTGTTTTATTATATAAGTTATTATGATCTTTAGGTGATTGATATTCTCTCTTAAAAGAACCATTATGTGATCAATATGAATTACATATATAAGTTGGGTCACATATAGTTATAAAATGAAGCTTTAACATTATTCATTAAACAAATTGGATTGGACACATGTCCAAGTAATTGAAATTATAAACACAAATTGGACATGTGTTCAAATCTGATTAGGTGAAAGCAGGAGTGTCTATTGAATTTTCAGCAGCCAAGTATTGTTCTAAAAAGAAAGAAACATACAAACATATCATCAAATCCATGATTTTATTTTTAATCATTTGTAAATGTAAGGAAATACAATATTCACTCTTCAATCAAAAGCTCCCAGTACAAGCCAAGATAGCATTTCAGAAGTAAAAAAAAAAAAAAAAAAAATAAAAAAAAAAAAATAAAAAAAAAGAGGGAATGAAAACCACACAATTATTTGATGCCAAAGAGTACACAGAGTTTTGATCAAGATAACTTAGAAAATCATTGAAGCAGCAGAAGAATTTAGTTGTAAGCATCCTGGTGCTCCAAGAGGTAGTTCTCAATCAGCTTGAAGAGGTGGGAGGCCTTCTCTTTGCCAGCCTTAACATGCTCTTCCTTGATCTCAACATCACCTTTGGTGTGGTAGTGGCTGGTGCTCTTGATGACTGAACCACCGCCGGCAACAACCAACTTAGTCTCATAAGAGATCTTCTCAATTGTCTCAGAGATAGCATCTCCTTCGATCACACTGTACTTGTAGACGAAGTTTTCCTTGTCAACCCCATCAATTCTGTGCTTCACGTAGCTGTATGTGCTACCTTCACCGAAGTTGATCTTCTTAATGGTTCCAACTCCTCCATCTCCTTCAAGGATCTCAGTGCTCTTCACTGCTTGTGGTGCAATCTTGGGTATGAGGTTGTCAGCATCAAGAACAAAGGCATTGAACAACCTAGCAGGGGGAATGACGGAGGTGAACTCAGATTCATATGTGAAAACACCCATGATTATGAGAAGTGTTTGGAAAGTAAGAAAATAAAAATTGATGAAGAGGAAGATGATGGAATGGGAGGTTTTGAGTTGTGAAAAAGTGAGGGAGCAGGTATGGTATTTATAGGGCGAGGCTCAAGGTTGATCAAAAGGTTTTATTATTCAAGTTCTGCTTGGTTCTATTCATTTACGTGGGAACCATTACTTTTTTCTACATGAAATTTTGTATTTTAGTCAAGGGGAAGGGAAGGACCATCTGGATATTGAATAAGAAAATACCCAATTAATCACGAGGTCGAGTAACCTCAATTATTTTCTCTAACATGGGTTTGCACTATGAGATTCCATTTGATAATAAACAATAGTATGGACATGCACGAACCGTGTGGGACTTCTAATAATTCAATTTTCGTTGTCCACTACCGTACAGGTTAATGTTTTGAGTCATTTCCATTTGGCTGTGTGCTTAAATAGGTTAAAATGGATGAGGACTGTGCATTGGGATAACAGTTGAAATTATTTTGCGCCATTTCCATTTGGAGATGTGATAACCTAAAGGGAAAGGGTGGACAACCAATGTTGACAATTGCAACCAGCCAATGTTGAAATGCAAGTCAATTCCCCCTAATTTGAACTTCTGGAGTTTGACCAAAAAGGAAAAATTGAACTTCTGGAAGTGCATACTAACTAATTAACCTCCGTAAAATCTATTGGAAAGGTTAACTACTTGGTTCATTTTTATGTTAGGGTGTTTTTGATATGGTCTGTGACTCTGTATTAGGATAAGAATTATGATTACTTTCCCATCTGTAATCAAGGTGTAAGATTGCTTTCTTATTTGTTTTAGTATATTAGCTAGGTCTTTATAAGTACATCTCTTGTAACTTTGTAGGTATAAAGTCTTAGCAAGATGTAATTTATTCGTTATGTAGCATGCTTGTCAATTTGTAGTATTCTTCTTTCTTGTATGTTTATGGAATAATATTTAGAGTTTTTCAATAAGTTTTCCTTCTTTTCGTCCTTTGATTTGTATACTAATTTTCTACTGCATTGTCATTCCTTTAGAACATCTCCAGTGGTGTCCTAAAATTGTCCCTACCACCGTATGTCTTTAAGTTTAAGGACTTGGTGGCCTCCAATGGGGTTGAACTCCAATTCCTAAAGTAGAGGGACTGGTCAAAGCCGTAAAAATTTTCCTCGCAATTAAGAACTATATAGGGACGACCATGGTGGAGCCCATTGGGTTTTGAGTGGGAAATGATGCTCACCCATGCGAAGGCTTATATTAGACCCGGCAATTTCTGACACGACACGAAAGTGACACAAAAATAATGAGTTTCGGGTCAACACGATAACTAATCGGGTGATCCGTTAAGAACTTGTTATTAACGGGTATACACACGGGTAGCATGTGGGTAACCCGTTTCAACCCGTTAAGAAAAAAATTATTTTGATAATTTTAAAGTTTAATTACTAAAAGATTTATTATAAAATACAATAGCCATATTAATATATACAATATATTCTATATTAAATATATAGTTTTGTATTATTATTCTATATAAGTTAAAAAAAAAAGTTTTTGTCATTATTTATTTTTATTATGAGAGTTCCTTATTATCATTACTAGGATAAATTTTACTTAACATGTTGCTGTCCAAAATTAAAATAAACTAGTGTATTATTTGTATAGGCAAGAACTAAGAAGACATACATACAAGTATGAAAAATGTGAAATAATATATAAACACTTATGATTTATCATTATTCCTTTACGAGTAGATAATGGTTACACTTACATTATCGTTTAGATTGTTAAAATCCTCCAAACCCTCATGAATAATGTTTTTTATTTGAGGGTAAAATTAATAATAATTATTGTAGAAGTGTAAAAAATGTTAAAATATATATATATATATATATATATATATGTGTGTGTGTGTGTGTGTGTGTGTATATACAATCACTCATAGTGACAAGCTTTACAACTTTCATGAAGGGGTCAGCTTCAAAATCCAACACTATAATCCATAAACCTTAAATTTATATTTAACTATCGATTGTCATTTATTCTTCTTACTGAATTTCATTTTTAAAATTTTCTTTTTTGAAAACATGATCATTTGGCAGATTTAAGAAGATGAATGGTTTAGATCTTTGATATCACGTTTCGATATTTACGGTTAACTGAAATATGAGTCGATGTCATATAGTTTATAGAAACTTTATAAACATCAAGCAATATTTTCACTAATCGTAAAACTCTAAATATGATATCAAAGATCCAAACCGTTCATCTTCCTGCATCCTCTAATAAATCATGTTTTCAAAAAAGAAAATATGAAAAAATAAAATTTGATGAGAACAATGAAGGGTAAATGTAAATAGCAATCAAGGGTTAAATTTTGATCTATGATTTATATGATTACAGTGGCGAATTTCGAAGTTAAGCTCTTCATGAAAGTTGTAAAACTTGTCATTAGGAGCGTTTATATATATATATATATATATTTTTTTTTCTATATTTTTTACACTTCTACATTAATTAAAAAACTATTAAAGACTTTACTTAAATAATAGCCGTAAGATAAATGAGAGTAAGTCTGTACCATTGGATTCTATTTCACTTATATTATTAGAACTTTTTTGGACGAAAAAACCCCTTCTCTATTCCAATATTTTCCAATTTTACCATTTGATCAGTTTAGGTAAGCGAAAATATACTTAAAAGAAAATTGCGTTTTTATGTTTTGGATATGACAATATGGTATGTATATACTTTTAGTATTATGTTTTTCATTTGATTATTTATTGGTTTAAAATATATTTTCCTTAATGGGTAACGGGTCGGGTTATATTACCTGTTAATATTATATGGTCGATTTTGGGTCGGGTCATTTTACCTGTTTATTTTAACGGGTGTTACACGACACGACCCATTAAGATATCAGGTATGACACGAAAACGACACGAACATGGAAAACATGACACGAATGCCAGGTCTAGCTTATATGCAGCTCTTGAGCTACTTCCTCTACACGCGTGGTTGCACAATTATAGTCAGCAAACAATTGCAGACGCAGCCACATGCGTAAGTCCCACAATGCAAATGCTGCTCTTTCTTCTTCTTCTTCTTCTTCTTCTTCTTCTATTGCAAATCAACGGTCCAAATTTAATCTGGATTTTTTTTATTATACAAACCTCAAATTTAAGGTTTACACTATGGAGACAATATTCTTTTAGGGACACAATTTTTTTTTTTTTTTAAGTCCTGAAATAGGACCTCAAAGGTGCTCGTATGCAATGCATGCGACTATTGTTAAAGAGCTAATCTTGCCTCATCCTTTTCCACTATTAAAAATAATATACATCAACACCTAATTACATGCGTGAGAAGCTTACAATGCTACGTACAATTACTATTATATATGTTGAAAGTAAGAGCATTATGATTTTTAAACCTTGTTTGGTACAAAGGATTGGGTTGGAATGGAGAAATTACTATTGTCAAGGTATGTTGAAGGAATAAATGGAAAATTTGTGGTAAACTTGGAGTAGGAGATGAATTACTTAAGAAGAAAACTTATCTATTTCAATCCTACTCAAAATGATAGGATTAGAAATGAAATTTTTCTTCCATCACTAACCCCTTTCTAATCCCCTCAAAAAAAAAAAAAAAAAAAAAAAAAAAAAAGAAAAGAAAAAAAAGAAGAAGATATTCTCTACCTTCGGGGTGTAAATTTGACACATTCCAACCCGAGATGTCCACTAGGACTCCGAATCGAGCTGTGTTGGCCGACACCTAGAAGATGACGAAGCCATAAAGTGTATTGATGTGGAAGATGTGAATAAATTTAAACCTAAAAGTGTCTAAGTACAAGAGTGCGCGGTGAGGGGTATGAACCCATTTCACACGTGATGATAGATCATAAGTATAGTACAGTAAAATAGGGTGAGAATTATACCATCGATGGTAATTGTCTACCCCAAGATATGCTGATAATCCTTGTCGGTACGAAAACTCTGCTACTAGAACCTGGAGGGGCGAAAAACAAGGATGAGCCTGAAAATAAAGTTTTAATAAAAACCTTTTGAAAGCGTTATAACCCCTCACCGTAAAACCCGTATAGTTTCCAGAAAATAATACTACGTAGGTATGGAAAATGAATGCACATGTGCAGTAAAAACAGAAGCATGCCATGCCACAATATCTCAGTAATAATAAAAGTAAGCCAGGTGTGAGATCAGTCTAAACTAACATGCCAGTCGGAGTCACCTTAATGTGACCTGTACGACTGGACCCATTACTCATCAGTTTATGCTAGCACATGAGTCGGAGTCACCTAGTGTGACTTGTACGACAGGCTGGGTGTAAATATATACACTTTAGTGCTACGATCACGTGAAAACTAGCGCTATGCGCGGGTCACCTACGAGTCGGAATCGCCTAATGCAACCTATACGACAGGCTAACACCTAACTTGGATCCAAGGCGAGCGTGTGGTGCGGGAGGTGAATAATCACGTGAAGGCTGTGCCCTGGCCCGGGGCGGGAGCACTAACATTGGGGTGCAACAATGATGAGCTCTAAATTAATATATGCATGCTCATATAATTCAACCATTTCAATCACATAATAACTCACCTGAACTTACCTGCGCCTCTGTAGGATCATTTGCCATAACCACAAATCTCATCACAATGCAATATTTAAATATAACACATTTAAATCATGGCATGCTATGTATAATCAATTTAAAACATTTTCTGGAAAACCGTAAGGTGTACACACACACACACTATAAAAAGGAAAAAGGTCCACTCACTTGAGGTCCGCGCTACAAACACGAATATTGAGGCGTCACGAACGATCGGCGCCTAGAACAATTATTAAATCACGTCTCAGAATTCTTATCAATAGAACATGTAACTTACATATCATATTTGGAAAGATCCGTACATCGGATTCCCAATTCGTAAGTTTCTAATATCCTTAAATATTACATACTATAACGTATCAAAGTTTGGTGACGATCCAACGGTCAGATCGTCGATTGCTATAATAATCAAGTGGCGGACCTTAATGGGACTAGTTTCAAACGATTCTTCAATCGGACTTCACATATGGATTTGGAGAATCAAATTTAGCCTAGGAAGGTCAGGGGATGCCTCGGTCCACGCGCCGCCGTACACGACGGTCGGCTGCCCCGACTCATCGGAAAAATCAACTATTTCTAAAAATTCTCAAACTTCACAGAAATGAAGATCTCAATGAGTAGAGCAAGTTTTATACCTGTGGCCAAGTCTAATTTGGCCGGGAAAAGCTTCAAATAGCCACGAACCCACCGGAACCCTAGAATTTGGGTGTTCATGATTTGTCCTTAAATCAACTCTGATGCTTCAACCAATGATTGGGCATTGTTCATGAGCTCAAGGGGGGGATATTGGTGGTGACAATTGAAAGAAATCCTCGGAGCCGACGTGGGTGTTTTTGTGAAACTAGGGTCAAAAACCCGTCAATCATGGGTGGAAATTGAAGAAGAAGGGCTAGTGAGAAGTTCCCAGGTGGTGAATGGCTGCAATTTGGCGGAAAAATCGATGAAAAACTGTCAGAATGGCTGCGGAACGCATCGGGTTGGCGGGGAGGAACCGGGTCAAGGGTGATCCGGTGCTCCCTCACTCTCTCATTTTTCTTCCTTTCTTCTCTTTCCCATTGGTCACTCACCCTCTCCCCTCTCTCCATTCATCCTCACATCTCCCTCGTTTCTCTCCTTTATTTTCCATCTCCACTGACCTCTCACCTAGATTTAGCTTAAAAAATCTGGAGCTTTCCTGAAAAATAATTAATTGACCATTTTGTCCTCGATTTCGTTCGTTAATAACTCCTTCGTTATAACTCCAAATTGAGTTCTGTTTGCGCCCACACATTCATAGCGATGAGTACTACGAGGATATGCCAAGAAAACAAGTCTTACGTGACATGACAAGACGGTCAACAAAAGTCAACGTCTTTGCCTCGAAGGGCATTTTCGTAAATTCACATTTAAAAATTATAAAGACTATAATTTTTAGAGACGGGTCGTTACAAAATTACCTTAAAGTAATTGACTTGTTGGAGCTCCACTGTAATGAGTATGTTCGGCAGAACTTTACCAAGGATGAATCCACAGATTCTACACTGTGAGTCCATGATTTTATCACTAGAAAAAAGAAAAGAAAAGAAAGTTCTATTAAATTAATGTTATATAGGTAGCTGAGAGCAAGGGTTCTTATTCAAATATATGATTAATCTGTAAAATTAGAAGCTTATGTTTCTGGGTTCAATCAGACTTTGAAAGTTTGTGTCATTCCATAAATGTCAGCCAATTTGTCTATTAAATGGTTAATTAGTTTTAGGCTGGTATCATTTTTTTTGCTGTTAATAGATTTGATTGTACCACACCTTTGCTTTTGTCACAAAAATGCGTTCTTTTTTACTTTAGAATTCCATTTTTGACGAGATCTATAGATATGAAGAACTTTGTTGACATTAACGGGGGCATAGTCATATCTATTAATGTTCATGTGCTCACATTTATACATTCGAGGTCAACTAATTTAGGTCTACTTATAATTTTTTTAATGGAACGACATATTTCATTCGTGAAGGAGCAAATACATACAATATTTACATAAATCAAGAACATGACCCAAAATGGGGTACTAACAAAGATCTGAAAATATATATACAAAAGAATAATCTCATCATATGTTGCAAGACAATGCTGGAAGAGACAAAGAATTCATAAAAACCAATGCATGCAAGGTCCTGCCAACTTAGTTAGAAAACTAAAGGCATTAACATTATTCATTAGTAGTTGGGTCAACTAATGCAAAAAGACCGTTTGACACACACACACACACACACACACACATATATATACATACATACATATATATATATATATATATTCATTTGTCACACCATGATAATTGTAAAATGTTGTATGGTTTATGTCAACTCGTGTAGTTAGAAAATATGATGCTTTGAATTGATCGCGTATTAGGTGATAAATAAGATTAATGCTTTGTTTTCTTAAATTGGTTATTGTGTGATGTTTTGGTGTGATTGACATAACATGTCATGTAGAATAATAGAAGTCAAGTTAGAAAATGAAAATGAACATTATTTATTACCACGGTGAAACTTGAAAATATATCATCAAATATGGTGTTCTTCTTATTTATTTGTAAATGAATGGAAATACAATATTCACTCTTCACTCAGAAGCTCCAATTACAAGCCAAAACACTGTTTCAAAACTTAAAAGAAAAAGGGAATGAAAACCACACCGGTACATTGGATGATGCCAAAAGATCACACAACTACTTATTAATACTTTTTGTGGGAGCATGTAGTATTAGTTTAGTTGTAGTCGTCCTGGTTCTCCAAGAGGTAGTTCTCAATCAACTTGAAGAGGTGAGAGGCCTTCTCTTTGCCAGCCTTAACATGCTCTTCTTTGATCTCAACATCTCCCTTGGTGTGGTAGTGGCTAGTGCTCTTGATAACGGAACCATTGCCGGAAGCGATCAACTTAGTCTCATAAGAGATCTTCTCAATTGTCTCAGAGATAGCATCTCCTTCAATCACACTGTACTTGTAGACAAAGTTGTCCTTGTCCACCCCATCAATTCTGTGCTTCACGTAGCTGTATGTGCTACCTTCACCGAAGTTGATCTTCTTAATGGTTCCAACTCCTCCATCTCCTTCAAGGATCTCAGCGCTCTTCACTGCCTGTGGTGCAATCTTGGGGATGAGGTTGTCAGCATCAAGAACAAAGGCATTGAACAACCTAGCAGGGGGGATGACGGAGGTGAACTCGGATTCATATGTGAAAACACCCATGATTCTGAGAAGTGTTTGGAAAGTAGGAAAATAGGAAATTGATGAAGAGGAAGATGATGTAATGGGAGGTTTTGAGTTGTCAAGAAGTGTGGGAGGAGGTATGGTATTTATAGAGTGGGGCTTGTTGAATAAGAAGAGTATCCAAGATAACTCTAATGATCCCAAGAAGAAGAAAATAGAACACACTCTTAAAGAAAGCTCACAAAACAAACTGATTAGCAAAGCTTTTCTTATTTAGCTCTAGGCTTTGTTTTTCCTTGGATGATTTACAATGCTTGAGGACTTGGGTATTTATAGCAAACCAAATTATTAAACTAAGATTATTTATTACCACACAAAACACATTAATTGCACCTAATAATTTTTATTCAACCATACCTAACATTGTCTAACTTTCCTTGCCTAACTTTGACATTGATTTTCAACACTCCCCCTCAATGTCAGCTCTCATTCTTTGCACTGTGCTGAGCAGACAGCGAAAATTTTCGAGCTTGCCTGTACTTAAACTTTTTGTGAACAAGTCCGCAACTTGATCATTCGTCTTGACTTGTCTCATCTCAATCTCTTCTTGTAGAACCTTTTCTCTGATAAAGTGGTAGTGCACTTCCACATGTTTAGTTCTTGCATGAAAGACTGGATTTTCCGCCAAGCGAATGGCCGATTGGTTATCACAGTACAATGGTACTGGATAATCTACTGGTTGATGTAGATCACTCATCAACTGTACCAGCCATGCATTCTCTTGAGCTGTCATTGCTGCTGCTCTATACTCTGCTTCTGTGGTTGACAAAGATACCGTTGGCTGTCTCTTGCTACACCAAGAGATGGTTCCAGAACCAAGCTTAAACACATACCCAGTTGTTGATCTCCTGGTGTCATGATCTCCCGCATAGTCAGCATCACAGTAACCAACTAACTTGCAGTCTTCAGCTTTCTTGTACAAAAGACCATAGTCAATTGTACGCTTCACATATCTCAGTATTCGTCGAACTGCTTCCAAGTGAGGCGTCTTTGGATTTTGCATGTACCGACTCATCACACCAACTGCATAAGAAATGTCAGGTCGAGTCAAGGTTAAGTAGATCAGACTACCTACCAAT